>NC_054713.1:23558317-23858317 GCF_016097555.1 Gigantopelta aegis | reverse complement strand
CTAAATCATGACTACTGGGCTCGAAATAGCGGCCTGTGAAAAGCAGTCCATTTTTCAGACCTAGCAGGTGAAACAGAAATTCACAAGCCGAAACCACCCAAAAAATCACAGGTCATTTTTTCAAGAGAGATATTTGTTTGATCATTTCATCTGCTATTTAGCTCGTAATTCCGTAATATTTTAATTCCATAATGCTCTATAATCCATCTTGGAGGTCATAATTTCCCCCACATAATACCAAATCCTCCTCTCACCCCATGCTATAGTTTTTTTCCAGCAGGCCATAATTTTTTCATAGTAGGATAAATTTCTTTTGACCTGCTAACTTAACCCTAGAGCGCCGCCTGTATCAAATATGATACGCAAAATAAATTAGGTTAATTAAAATTAACAAATATAAAACAGTTTGTACAATCAACATACCATTGTCTACAAATGCTTAATGTATCACATTTAGTACAGCACACTCGTGCCACCTATCGTATTTTTTGAGAATTAGTGTCGAAAGATGGACGAAAACAAGAAGGGCTACATTCGCATCTGAAGAAATTTTTGATAAAGAAATGTAACACGCAGGTGAGTGGGACTGATTAGTAAATTCTATGTATATTTGTAGTAATAAACAAAGAATGCAGTAAACTGAAATAATCTGATACTTACATTTTAACATGTACAGGAAAAGGCGCCAAACTACGCGTATCAAATATGATACGTCAGGCGTTCGTGGTTTGACGTCACTAAAGTTAAGTGTCTCATACCAGAATTTCAAAAATACAAACTCCAAAACAGTCACACGCCAGTGTTTTAAAAATGCTATAGCACAGCAATAATAATGAAAATATATATATGTATTATTATAAACAAGAACTTTATTATATAATAATAATAATAATAATAATAATAATAATAAATTATATAAATAAATAGCCTAAATAAAATAAGTAAAATAAAAGAATATTTTTTTAGTAGATTTTTGTTTTCCATTTCAGATTTTTTGTCATCAATTTCATTATGAATGAGCAACATTTTACATTGAAAGATGCCCTTGAAATAATAGATGGCGACTTAAGTGAAATTGATGGGAATGAAAATGAAATTGAAAATGAAGACCCAGATGACACTAACTGGCTAATTGGGGATCACCATGTCACTGATAGTGACAGTGATGATGATGTGCCACTTATTGAGTTATCCAATAAAAGAAAGAAAATAACGGACGACTATGACAGTGATGATGACATACCTTTACAACAGTTGCTTAATAATGAACTAACACTACCTAACAATTACAAGTGGTGTAAGCAAATGTTTACCCCTCCATCAGATACCAAGTTCCATGGTAATACAACATTGCCACCACTGCCTACATCAAGTGACAGCGAGATAACACCGTATTCACTATTTAAAATGTTCATTACAGATGATATGTTAGCCACAGTGGCCAAAGAAACCAACAAGTATAGTGTTGAAAAAGACGGGAAAATCTACCAATACCACCCCTCAGGAACTAGAGCAGCTGCTTGGGATATATTTTTTCATGGGGCTCGCACAGATGCCCAATGCACGATGCTACTGGGAACAGGAAGTAGCTTATAGTTCCATCTCTAGTGTTATGGCACGGGATCGATTTCTGAAATTATTATCGAGGCTCCATTTTGAGGACAATAACAATGCAACAGATAAAATGAAAGAAGACAAATTATGGAAAATTAGAAGTTGGTTTGAGGCGATGCGGAAAAACTGCATGACTATACCACCAGAAGAGTGCCAATCTGTTGATGAAATCATTATCCCTTTCAAGGGTAGGTCACATTTGCGTGTGTACATGCCAAACAAACCTCACAAATTGGGGATTCAAGCTATGGGGTAGGTCGGGGTCTGATGGCTATATTTATGACTTTGACTTGTACCAGGCAGCCTTCAAAGATGACAAATCAGAACTTGGTCTCGCTGCAGGTGTAGTTGAGAAGCTGACAAATACTTTGCCATCAGATCGGCATTTCAAAGTATTTGCCGACAACTACTTCTCGTCTATACCACTTGTAGAAAAATTAAAAAAAAGAAAGATTTGGTACATTGGCACTGTGTGCATGAATAGGGTAAAAAATTGCAAATTATCTGATGATAAGGAACTGAAAAAAACCCAAGCGTGGGCACTACGAGTACATGGTTGAAGAAAAAACAAATACGGTTTGTCTTCGTTGGGTTAACAACCGACCTGTCAGCCTGATATCGTCATACGTTTGTGCAGACCCAGTTGGACAAGCCAGACGTTGGAACAGAAAAGAAAAAAAATATGAAACTGTTGACAAACCTGCCATTGTCGAAGAGTACAATAAGTTTATGGGTGGCATAGATCTTCTCAACATGTGCACATCCATGTACAAGTACAACTTGTGATCGACTCGATGGTATTTATACCTCTTCTGGTATTCTGTTACCATTGCTTTGGTAAATGCCTGGTTTGTGTACCGAAGGTATCATGGTGAAATTGGCACAGAAAAGAGAAAAATCATGAGATTGAGAAAGTTCCAGGCATTGTGTGCCCAATCACTGACGAGTGCTGGAAAAGAGAAAAAGAAACGTGGGCGTCCGTCTGAGGAAGACCGGTCGTTACACCAATCTCCACCGGTGAAACGACCAAAATCCTCCAAATTGGTCTCACCTGATGTTCGGAGCGACGAATACAACCATTTCCCAACATGGGACAAATCTCGCCAGCGATGCAAATTATGTCCTGCAGCAAAACCATTTTTTAGCTATGTGAAATGCCAAAAATGCCACCTCTGTTTGAACAAAGACAGAAATTGTTTTTACGCATTTCACCAGTGATAGGACCTAGTTCTAAAAACTCACATCTTTGGAGTTATTGTTGTTAATTCTTTTAAGAAGTTTATTGTTATGATTTGATCATTTCACAGGTTTACAGTTGGAAAATGTTTTGCATTTCTTCGTTGGAGTTCATCAGTTTCGTTTTATAAGAAGAAATATGGCATACATGAAATAACACGGTTAACATTTTACATTAGCACCTGTTGAATACGTTCTGTTTTTTTAGTCTGCTAATAATGACGACAGTTGAGAGGGATGAAATAATGTTGATCGCATCGTAAAATAGCACAAATATTCGACACCGTATCATATATGATACATTGGGAACTAACTGTTTAAAACCTAATGTATCATATATGATACGGTCCCTAAATTTGGCCAAAAAATCCAAAAACTTAATTTTATTATATTTTTTGTTTTTCTTACATTGTTTGTTGATTGTTCACCAACTGTGATATTTTTCACATCGCTGTTTATAGCTAACATTTTACAGTGTATTATTACTGCTTTGAGATAGGTATACATGAATCTGGCTTTTCAAATTATGAAACTAACACATCAAACAATTACAGTCGCTTTCATTAAATTTACCTTGGTTCATGTCACATTGATGTTTTTTTGTTCAGGGACCAGATAGAGAAAGATTTGTGTATTTGTTATGTTCACTGACCCGGTTGAGAAAGATCTATGTATTTGTTTTGTTCAGGGAGCAGGTTGAGAAAGATTTGTGTATTTGTTTTGTCCAGGGACTAGGTTGAGAAAGATTTGTGTATTTGTTTTGTCCAGGGACCAGGTTGAGAAAGATTTGTGTATTTGTTTTGTCCAGGGACCAGGTTGAGATTGATTTGTGTATTTGTTTTGTTCAGGGACCTGGTTGAGAAAGATTTGTGTATTGTTTTGTTCAGGGACCAGGTTGAGAAAGATCTGTGTATTTGTTTTGTTCAGGGACCAGGTTGAGAAAGATTTGTGTATTGTTTTGTTCAGGGACCAGGTTGAGAAAGATCTGTGTATTTGTTTTGTTCAGGGAGCAGGTTGAGAAAGATTTGTGTATTTGTTTTTGTTCAGGGAGCAGGTTGAGAAAGATTTGTGTATTTGTTTTGTCCAGGGACCAGGTTGAGAAAGATTTGTGTATTTGTTTTGTCCAGGGACCAGGTTGAGAAAAATTTGTGTATTTGTTTTGTCCAGGGACCAGGTTGAGAAAGATTTGTGTATTTGTTTTGTTCAGGGACCAGGTTGAGAAAGATTTGTGTATTTGTTTTGTTTTTGTTCAGGGACCAGGTTGAGGAAGATTTGTGTATTTGTTTTTGTTCAGGGAGCAGGTTGAGAAAGATTTGTGTATTTGTTTTGTCCAGGGAGCAGGTTGAGAAAGATTTGTGTATTTGTTTTGTCCAGGGACCAGGTTGAGAAAGATTTGTGTATTTGTTTTGTTCAGGGACCAGGTTGAGAAAGATTTGTGTATTTGTTTTGTTTTTGTTCAGGGACCAGGTTGAGGAAGATTTGTGTATTTGTTTTTGTTCAGGGAGCAGGTTGAGAAAGATTTGAGTATTTGTTTTGTCCAGGGAGCAGGTTGAGAAAGATTTGTGTATTTGTTTTGTCCAGGGACCAGGTTGAGAAAGATTTGTGTATTGTTTTGTCCAGGGAGCAGGTTGAGAAAGATTTGTGTATTTGTTTTGTCCAGGGACCAGGTTGAGAAAGATTTGTGTATTTGTTTTGTTAGGGACCAGGTTGAGAAAGATTTGTGTATTTGTTTTGTTCAGGGACCAGGTTGAGAAAGATTTGTGTTGTGTATTTGTTTTGTCCAGGGACCAGGTTGAGAAAGATTTGTGTATTTGTTTTGTCCAGGGACCAGGTTGAGAAAGATTTGTGTATTTGTTTTGTCCAGGGACCAGGTTGAGAAAGATTTGTGTATTTGTTTTGTTCAGGGACCAGGTTGAGAAAGCTTTGTGTATTTGTTTTGTTCAGGGAGCAGGTTGAGAAAGATTTGAATTTTCTTGGTCTGCTGATTATGGAGAACTGTCTGAAGCCTGAGACTGCTCCAGTGATCCAAGTTCTTCGAGAGGCAAACATCCGAAACGTCATGGTCACTGGTAGGTCTTATCTCTGTACAGTCAACTGGAATTCATTGAGCCAATGGCTGCAAGTGCTTTTCATTTTCTAAGCTCGCCAAACCATATTTTAAAAAACTACACGCAATTTATCTAAGTGTGTTTGAAACTTCGCAGTAAAATCCCTTTTTATTCATTGTACAAAATGAAATTAAAAGTAAGCCCATTAGTCATAGGTAATTATGAAATAAGTATTTTACGATAAAAATTCACTTGCCTTGCCAATAATAGTGTTATTATTTAAAGTTGCAATAATTGAACCTTTGATGCTAGATGTTTCTTATATAATTTACTGATGCCATTAAGAATAAACATAGGAAGGGAAAATTAAATTATAGATGGCTATTACCATCTGTAGTGACATAATCAAGTTGATACTAACCACTAGCTAACATTAACAAGTCACAATCACTTTCAAGTGCAAAATTATCAACATTAGATTGTACAAGTATCCACATCTGGCCTGGAAGTATTTATTGTTGTTAATTCTATAGGCCTGGGACTGACATGCCTAATTTTAACGTGTTTTGAATTAGGTGATAACATGTTGACAGCGCTGAGTGTGGCTCGAGAGTGTGGTATGGTGGACAAGACTGACCGCATCATTCTCGTTCAGGCATACCCACCACAAGAGTTGAAATTGCAGCCGGAGATAGAGTTTGTGTATGCTGATGACCGAGAGACGAAGGTGGAGGAGGTTACGACAATGGTGAGACTCATCGTGATTGTAGCTGACAAACTGTTGTCATCAGTCAGATATTGTAACTAACAAACTGTTATCAAAGTCAGATATTGTAACTAACAAACTGTTATCAAAGTCAGATATTGTAACTAACAAACTGTTATCAAAGTCAGATATTGTAACTAACAAACTGTTACCAAAGTCAGATATTGTAACTAACAAACTGTTATCAAAGTCAGATATTGTAACTAACAAACTGTTGTCATCAGTCAGATATTGTAACTAACAAACTGTTGCTTATCAAAGTCAGATATTGTAACTAACAAACTGTTGTCATCAAAGTCAGATATTGTAGCTAACAAACTGTTGTCATCAAAGTCAGATATTGTAACTAACAAACTGTTGCTCATCAAAGTCAGATATAACACATTACTACCATACAGATGTGCACTGATTTAGTTTTTACTTGATGTGCAGCAGTTTTCAGGTGTTACTTTTTTGCTGGCGGTGGCAGCATCAAGTTTTACGTTAAAGTTTAACATTAAGGTTTTGCATTTAGATGTTTTTTTACAAACTATAAGTCCTAGGCCAGTGAAACTTGATTTATAATTGCACTTGTCGATGTTTGTTACTGCGCCCTGAAATTTTATGGTAGCTGAGACATGTAATTTTGCAGAATTCTTGTTACCTGTTAATAAATACTTTTTGCCATTGTACATGTATGTAATTTAATTATATTCATATGTAATTAGTACTGGTGTACATGTATTCATCCATCCATTCATTCATTTTATTCACTCAATAGAAATATTTCTTTTCAACATCACCTGTCCTCAAACTAGTGCATAAGAATGAAAGAAAAAGAAGGAAGTTACAGTCAAGTGAAGAATCTTAGGCCATCCCATTGGCGGTTGGGATGTTCGGACTAGACTACTATCCTTAGGAAAATATGCACTAGTTTGAGGACAGGTGATTTATCTATAAAAAAGAAAACACTCCAAGTTTTCTCCAATTTTAACTCGTGTATATATATATACTCGCGGAAAAAAGTTCCTGTGCACCAAATGATTGCATATAGAATATAATTTACTTGAAATCTGGTTATAAAAATTTCAGTAACTGAAAGTGTAATCACTCCCGTCGATATTCCAGCGGTGTCCTGTTAATTGCACGAGCAATTCATACTTTGTGATCACACGTTGCATTACTAGCATTCTTGGTCACGTGCTCCTGTTTGACGTCATTTTTCTTATCATTGGACTTTAAAACTATTGTATGGATTCTCATCACTCAGAAAATATTTTTGTTGGTATCTGATCGTCGTCAGTGTGATGCCATGCCTCCCAGAAAATGGACTCCTTCGAACGATGGGTATGATTGAGGTTAGAACGGCACAAACGCTGTTGCTACTAATTTTGGTATTCATTGGTGTTTATCAGAACACTATGCAATATCTGAGGAGATGTTCTCGACAGTTTAGGGGTACTAGAGATCTTCTATGTTTAGGGAATCGACACGTGACGCCACGTCAGCAAATCGTCAGTATTAAGCGGGTGCACATATGGAATCATTTGGAAATGATACATTTAACATCCTAATGCATCTCTAAGTTAAGGCCAATCAGTGGAAGAACTGAACGCAACCGATTAGGTGATAACAAAGTACGACCATGACCGTACATCAGTACGTTGTTCTGTTACATCATCACCAATGGCGCACCAAGCATTGTGTAGACAGTACTTCAGGTTCAGAAGGCAGGAGAGGATCACCGTACTTTTAACAGATAAATAGTACAGGTGATGCGCCAGTTCCGGATCATCTGTAGTTACCGATCAGTCTGTCGGTATATTCAATTTTTAGTCGTTTCTGTGTAAATTTCATTAAACAAATATTCTAACAAATAATACATGTTTCTTGAAATTGTACGTAAAATAACTGTAACAGTATATAGTCTTGGTTTTATTTTGGACAGCGATACATAACTACTATTAAAACTTTACACGAGCAGACGACATGAAAAAAAGAAGACGTTTACAAAGAGAGATGAAGTTTTTGATGTTTTTCTTTTTATATCCTTTGAAATTTTATAGTACGAGTAGGGGAAACATATATAGATTGTGCATGACTAGTTTTATGAAAAGTGATGCTACAAACGACTTACTGTAACTCCTCAAAGGGGACACACTTGATACGCCAGTTGCGGATCACTCACAAAACGGAAGTATTTACGTTGTAACTGCCGCTAGATGGGGCGATGAACGCAGGGTTTATCTTAAGACTCAAAAACGTTGAACACGGTGGAATTTTGTTCTCCCACTTTTCCCCCCTTCCTTTATAACAATGATGATGATGATGATAATAATAATTATTATTTTCTTCTTAAACCTCTCTTGATTCGTCATTTTAACAACTAGTTCATAATAATTCGACTCTGTATGTCTCGGGGCCCATGTCATAGTAGCCCTAGACTGTTCGTCCCATGGCCAGTCATCCTCTACAAAATATTATATTAATCGTTGTAGTTCCACCTATTTTTCTTGTATTATTTTTGTTTTCTACAGGTAATGACAATATGTATATAATGTAAAGACACGTATTTTATAAACTGAAACTACGATTTTAAGTGTTTGTCCACTTGTCTCTCACGTTACATTTGTAAGCCTACATGTAATTAGCCATTCGTACGCAGTCATTCACAAATATGGCTAATATAAATAAAATGTAGTTTTTTAAAATTCCATTTTCGTTTAATTCGGGCAAAAATCAGTCTGCCCTGCCCCCTACAAAAATAAGAGCCCGTATGACCTGTTAGATCGCCAGTCTAGAATCGCTAAAATCGCTGCACACGTGTCTTTGCATTTGCCCCATAATACTATTCAGTAATGTTGCCCCCCCCCCCCCCCCCAGTGTGAGAGCCGTCCACCCCTATTGCTTGCTTGATTGATCGACTGAAAAAAAAAAGAAAAAAAAAGTTTACTGTACAAAGAAAAGAATCGGCACAAGTTTGACATGAGGACCTTTATAAAACCATGCCACCGCCATTGGTCTTGTTTTGCATGTGCCATTGCACGTGCTTTTCGCATACTCGACTACTCGATTTTGGCAGAGAGGGGGAAGGGGTCCTCTATTTGGTTTTGTCAACGAAGTGAAAATCTCTTATTCGGCTTAATTATAATTCGCATTTAAACATGCAGTCTGTACCACTATAGGGTGGATTATTTTTTTCAGTGGAATTTTTGTTTTACACAATTGCATTCTGATGCAGGAGAGTCAATCGGCCACTGATCTGTGTATTCACACGGTCAATCTGAGCTAGCCCTAGCCTTTAGACCGTCGTTGAAAATAATTCTGTATTCAGGAGTAGATCCAGGAATTATTTTGCGGGGGGTGGGAGACTAACCAGAAAAGGGCAAATGGAACAACACGTCAAAAATAATAATTAATAATTTTCTTTTGTGACTGTTTTGTGTGTGTCACTATATTAATATTTATCATTATTAACAAGGGGTCTAACCGTCCTGCTTCACAATTATTTGCTTAATTTTAATATTTAAACAGGGGCGGATTATATCCGGCTAAAAAAAAAAAAAAAAACCCCACCACGTAGATAACCTGTAAAAGTTATAATTTCGGACCCCCCTCCCCCCCCACACACCTAAAGCATAATCCGCCCCTGTATTATGATAAATACTAAACAGTCCCAAAGTTGATATTTTGCAATGTCATTTCTTTCTATTTTCAAGCCTTTGTTCCTTTCACAAAGAAAATGTGACTTTTAAAAGTCATCAGTATAATAATAATAATAATAATAATAATAATAATAATAATAATTATATTATTATTATTATTATTATTATTATTATTATTATTATTATTATCATTATTATTATTATTGATATATACGATAATAAATGAAAACAATTATTTATTATTAGTAATAATAATATTAATTATTATTATTATTATATACTAGAATGCCAGAAATCAAATATAATTCAACTTGTTGAAAGTACACAACGAAAATAATAAGGATCGCGCACCTTTACTTTTGACACACGTCATGGGACGCCATCGTTGATTTTCAATCGATTTTAGAAATTGCTAATTAGGGGCGTAATCAGGAGGATGGGAACCCTATGGAGTTGCAAATGATCATAAAATATGTCCGGCAGGATCCACGAACGTGCTGAAAGTGCTAACATGTTGGAAATAGTGTTTTTGAAGGCGTAAGCCTCTATTTTTCGAAAGTGATCCGGAACTGGACAAAGTGATCCGCAACTGGTGTAAGTACGCCAGCTCCAACAACACTGTTTTTGGTGCCAAATGTTTACCTAAATTTACATTTTATATCACTGTTTATTTATATGGTTGATTATCTTTATTACCAAGAATTTCTTTTAAAGTCATACGCGTGCATGTTGACAGAATTCACAATTTTGTTTGAAGTGATCCGGAACTGGCGCATCACCTGTACATCTATGTAAATTTTAAAATTTTAAAAATATAAGTCCTGAAATTTTAATGATGCACAGGAACTTTTTTTCGTGAGTATATATGAAATAACTAGCCGTCTACACTTTTGGTATGCAATATTACAGCACTAAGACATCGTTTTGCTCTTTCAGGGTGACACGTCGATCAGAATTGACGAGGATAACCACCGATTCCACTTTGCCATTACAGGCAAGTCATGGGAGGTGATCAAACGATACATGCCGGACATCCTCTCGAAGGTTGGTTAATGTTGCGCTATAATGAAGAACTGGAAAACCAGTTTAGTTCCATCATAGGTTTCACATCATTCTCACGCAGAACACAGTATTTCTTGGGAACCGTTGTTCTGTTCTCGTGTTTTTGTTATGAGTCACCTACTGGTCCAAACAGGGAACTATAGGTTTTGTCTCCACCCTGTCTGTCTGTCTGTCTGTCTGTCTGTCCGCCTGTCCCACATTTGGTTTTGTGGACTTTCTTCACAGTGCTTCAAGATATTGAACTGAAATGTCAAAATGTTTGACATCCAATAGCCGATGATTAATAAATCAATGTGCTCTAGTGGTGTTGTTAAACAAAACAAAACAAACTTTAACTTTAACTTTCATTCTTGTAATTGTACCGGCCTCGGTGGCGTCGTGGTTAGGCCATCGGTCTACAGGCTGGTAGGTACTGGGTTTGGATCCCAGTCGAGGCATGGGATTTTTAATCGAGATACCGACTCCAAACCCAGAGTGAGTGCTCCGCAAGGCTCAATGGGTAGGTGTAAACCACTTGCACTGACCAGTGATCCATAACTGGTTCAACAAAGGCCATGGTTTGTGCTATCCTGCCTGTGAGAAGCGCAAATAAAAGATCCCTTGCTGCTATTCGGAAGAGTAGCCCATGTAGTGGCGACAGCGGGTTTCCTCTCAAAATCTGTGTGGTCCGTAACCATATGTCTGACGCCATATAACCGTAAATAAAATGTGTTGAGTGCGTCGTTAAATAAAACACTTCTTTCTTTCTTGTAATTGTGTGTATTTGTGAGATTTTAGCAAACGAAGTCATTGTTACTGTGACTGTCCTAATGGTAATGTAGGTTTTGGTTTGTTTTGTATTTATTTTCAGATTGTTGTAAGAGGCACTGTGTTTGCTCGTATGGGGCCAGAGCAAAAAGCTCAGCTGGTTGAATTGCTACAGATTCTTGGGTAGGTGAAGCTAGTGTCATTATTTTTGTTCATTAGCAATAATCGTGAGAGCAAATGATTTATGTCACAAGCGAATAGTGGTTTGTCAGTGTTTTGATCTCATCTTGGCAACCTTGTACATTTTAGTATGGGTTGAAAATCTTTCATGAAATCAGAAACGACAATAGATAATAATACGTAACAATAGGCAATAATATGTAACGGCTAATTCACTCATTAGTGATTCTCAACATTTAGTTTTCACTCGTTAACCATTAGACTACTGGATTAATTTTTAACAAAAACCACGTTGAGTGGGTACAAGTTTATAATTTTTACTCACATATATTCACTTAAATGTTTTATAAATACATGAAATAAAGTTCATATATGAATCGGTAAGTATTATTTTCGTGTCTTTTTTTGTAATTTTTATTATTTTAGATCGGCTAATGGTGATTAAAATTAGGCAAAAAATCGAAAAAGTTGCATTTACTTATGGGCATTTGTGGCCAGCTGTCCAGTATTTATGTCCATTATTCCCGATAACAGTGGTTTTCTGACCAGAATTTTTTTTAAAACCCGAACTAAGATTCATATTGCAATATTTGGTAATTTTCGTTGTTGGTAAACGATCAAATTTATTATCAAATTAGCTGTCACAATCAGCTATCGATCCCTGAAAATGACCGCGACGTGCCGCCATTGTTGTCAAGCGAACATACTTGCCGAAAACCACTTTTTGAACTCAAAATTTCAAGGTATTTTCAATTGAAAAAATAACAAAAGCCACCATTTTGAAACAAAATCTTTTTTCTTTAATTATATTTCCGTTTCCGGTGAGTGTCGTGTGCAAAATGGCGGGAAATATGAATTGGGGAATGCACTGTATACAGTGTACAGTATATCAACTGACGTGACGTCGGGCGAGATATCTCGCCTGCAGTAGTCAGAAGGTTAATCAAGTCCAGAGCAAACGTTTATGAATTGATACGGTCCTTTGCAACGACATCACTTTATTGATTCAGAATAAATAGTATTGTCTGAATAACTGAATAATGATTATAAATATGACACTGTTGGTAAGCACATTATTCCTGTAATTTGGTTTTAAAATGATATTTACTGAAATGTGTAACTAAATATGCTAGTTTCTCAGTTACAAGCTTGCTTTTTAAAATTGTTTTGAATGTCTTTCCCAGCTACTACGTTGGTATGTGTGGTGATGGAGCGAACGACTGTGGAGCACTGAAAATGGCCCACACTGGAATCTCACTGTCCGAGGCCGAAGCGTCCGTGGCTTCACCTTTCACTTCTAAAGTTCCAACCATCGAGTGCGTCCCCACCGTCATCAAGTGAGTTACCTACTTACATGTTAAAGGCATATTGTCACAGACCACTGACCTATTAAATGGCTCAACAAAGTATTACCTGAAAAAATATATACATTTGATTTGTCCCTAACAGTACTTTATTCAACCATCTACGTAACCACCACACTCCACTTATTAAGGATATTTTTTACAAATAATTGAATGGTCCATAATTCAAACACTAAAATTGCCAAAAGGGTTGACATGGATTTCTTTCTACCATGGTTCAGTTATGGTGATGCAATAGCTAGATTTCATTGTCAAAAATTAATGTAATTTATTATCATTTTGAGAAAAATAAGGTCCTTAAATATGTGGCAGTATGCCTTTAATCATTACAAGATGATTTACTTTAAAAAAAAAAAAAGTATTTCAGAAACTAAAAAACATGATCAAAATCAGTTGGGGAAATAACATTTAAGCCAATAACACCCCCACACCCCACACCCCCAAAAAATCAGTTCATTTGCTATATAATATATACTCTGTTAAAAACACAGTTTTTAAAAACAAACTTTACTAACACCACATCTATTTGATGATGAACAAGCATTTTACACATATTTTAGTTTCAAAAGGTGGAGTTTTTTAAAATAGATTTTAAGCATATGTAAGAAATAGAATACTACAATTGTGTCCATTAAATACCACTTATATTCTAACTCATTTAATAATGTATCCCAGTTTGCTTTCACTGTATAAACATGTTTGAACAAACTCAAAAGATAAATAGTATCAACTCTAGATATGTTATGGTATTCAATATTTCAGCCATTTTAATTTTATTTCTGATCAGTCTAGTCACAAACTCTAAAAATAGAAACCAAATTGCTCTGAAGTTAATATAATAAATTTAGGAGGAAATGACTAGAAAATAGGTACTTGTTGTTGTGAAAATCCACAAAGAGGACTATACTACATGTATGTTGATGAAGAAAAACAGTGAATACAGAGGATTCCAAATAAAATAATTCTGAACATTTTACAATTTTTTTTATTTTTCTATTTTCAGGGAAGGACGATGTGCACTTGTGACCTCGTTTGGGATCTTCAAGTACATGGCCTGCTACAGTCTGACTCAGCTTGTGTCTGTTCTCCTCTTATACTGGGTAATTATCACACAGCTTGTGTCTGTTCTCTTATACTGGGTAATTATCACACAGCTTGTGTCTGTTCTCCTCTTATACTGGGTAAATATCACACAACTTGTGTCTGTTCTCCTCTTATACTGGGTAATTATCACACAACTTGTGTCTGTTCTCCTCTTATACTGGGTAATTATCACACAACTTGTGTCTGTTCTCCTCTTATACTGGGTAATTATCACACAACTTGTGTCTGTTCTCCTCTTATACTGGGTAATTATCACACAACTTGTGTCTGTTCTCCTCTTATACTGGGTAATTATCACACAACTTGTGTCTGTTCTCCTCTTATACTGGGTAATTATCACACAACTTGTGTCTGTTCTCCTCTTATACTGGGTAAATATCACACAACTTGTGTCTGTTCTCCTCTTGTACTTGGTAATTATCACACAACTTGTGTCTGTTCTCCTCTTATACTGGGTAAATATCACACAACTTGTGTCTGTTCTCCTCTTGTACTTGGTAATTATCACACAGCTTGTGTCTGTTCTCCTCTTATACTGGGTAAATATCACATAGCTTGTGTCTGTTCTCCTCTAATACTGGGTAATTATCACACAGCTTGTGTCTGTTCTCCTGTTGTACTGGGTAAATATCACATAGCTTGTGTCTGTTCTCCTCTTATACATAGAGAATACTAAACGAGCTTGCCTGTCTTACCATTTTTATGAAACTAGTGAACAGTTTTGGTATCTGAAGAGCGAAAGCCAATATTACACCAGTTAGATATTGAGTGATTGTTATGACATGATCAATATCTTACACTGGTGTGTAATAAATATAGAATACTAAACGAGGTTGCCTGTCATACCATTTTTATGAAACGAGTGAACAGTTTTGGTATCTGACGAGCGAAAGCGAGTTTCATAAAAATGGTATGACTGGCAAGCTAGTTTAGTATTTTATTTATTACAAACCAACTGCAAACAAGCCGCAACACAAATGTAAGCAGATGTCGAGACCTATTGCACATTATTTTTCTATGAATTGGGTCAGCAAGTGATCTATGTCACGCTCATGTCACGTCAATATTACACTAGTTAGATACTGAGTGATTGTTATGACATGAGCAATATCTTACACTGATGTGTAATAATGGGTAATTATCACACAACTTGTGTCTGTTCTCTTATATTGGATAATTATCTCGTTTTACTAATGGAAAAATGTAGCGGGTTTCCTCTCTAAGACGATATATCAAAATACCCGATGTTTGACATCCAGTAGCTGATTATTAATAAAACAATGTGCTCTAGTGGTGTCATAATACAAAACAAACTTTAACTTTTTACGTTATCAGGTTTATCCGTGAAGGTAATAATTAAATCGGAAACTGCAAAATTTCCCATCTGTCATTAACCTATTATAACGTTTGTCCTGCAGTCCATAAAATATAATGAAGAAATCATACTTAATTGTAATTTTTAAACATGCATTCATTTGATCTATGTAAGCAGCTATCAATGACACCGAATCAGCTTAATGTAGGTGAAGTTTTTAATTGCAGGTATTCTGACTTTTCTTCAGATTGGTGAACTTTTTAATTGCAGGTATTCTGACTTTTCTTCAGATTGGTGAAGTTTTTAATTGCAGGTATTCTGTCTTTTCTTCAGACTGGTGAAGTTTTTAATTGCAGGTATTCTGACTTTTCTTCAGAGTGGTGAAGTTTTTAATTGCAGGTATTCTGACTTTTCTTCAGATTGGTGAAGTTTTTAATTGCAGGTATTCTGACTTTTCTTCAGATTGGTGAAGTTTTTAATTGCAGGTATTCTGACTTTTCTTCAGACTGGTGAAGTTTTTAATTGCAGGTATTCTGTCTTTTCTTCAGACTGGTGAAGTTTTTAATTGCAGGTATTCTGACTTTTCTTCAGACTGGTGAAGTTTTTAATTGCAGGTATTCTGACTTTTCTTCAGACTGGTGAAGTTTTTAATTGCAGGTATTCTGACTTTTCTTCAGACTGGTGAAGTTTTTAATTGCAGGTATTTTTACTTTTCTTCAGATTGGTGCTAACCTGACAGACTACGAGTTCTTGTTTATTGATCTCTTCACCATCACCACTCTCAGCATCACTTGTGAGTAACCATCTTCTCTATTCCACCATTTAACAGGGATGGATAAACTCCACACTTCAATGCAGTTGTTGATTGTAGTGCTACCCAAATGTTCTATCTGTCCTTGATCTTGAATTAAAAGCTCACACTAACACTATATTTGTTTTCCCAGTCCCTTAATTGTGATCAAATAAATCCCTACTTTTCACGACCCTGTAGGGTTTTTGGGGTAGTGGTGGGGTTCAAGATCATTTCATTACTAGTTGGTATGGGACAGAAAACATAGGGAGCAAGTTGGTAGGTTTTGCTTTTACATTGTTTTTCTTTACCAAAAATCGTGCAAAAGCTTATTAAAAGTGCTAATTCAATTTTTTATTTTTTATATTTCCAATTCTGAAATATATTTCTCTAAATCAGTGTCCTCTAGTGGTGGTGTTAAACCAAACAAACAATGATTATCTAAATTAAAAACCTATATAATTATGGTATGCCATTAAAAACCTATATAATTATGGTATGCCATTAAAAGTACATGTAGTTGGTAAATTATGCTTTCTTTGGCATAAATATTCCATGATTGCAGAGTTGTAAATGTTAAGATTAAAAAATATCACCTTACCATAGTGTGACATAACATGTTATTCCCATGGACCCTTCATAATGTTTGTCTGTCTGTTCATCCATCAATCCAGTTCCATCAATCTGTCCATTTTGTGTTCTTTTTCTTGTCTGCATGTTTAGTTTTAGTTTATAAAATATGTTTCCCGTTGTAGATGGCCGAACGGGCCCGTACCCGCAGCTGGCAAAGGAGCTGCCACCCATCAGTCTGTTGGCTGCAGGGCCCATTCTGTCCCTCATCATCCACGTCGTCATCCAGACCGCTGTGCAGGTTTATTGTTTCATCGACATCCAGAAACAACCCTGGTGAGATGATCACTTTCTGTCAGTGGCTGTTAGGGATATGGGGGGGGGGGGGGGGGGGGGGCATTCCTCCCACTCCCCAATCAAACCTTTTTTTCTTTTTATGTCCCACCCCTTCCTTCAGGTCAGAGACATTGGTGAGAAAGACTGAAAACAATATTCCATTTAATGCACATTCTATAACCTATTATTTCTCGTTCTAGCCAGAGCACCACAAATGGTATATCAAAGGCCATGGTATGTGCTTTCCTGTCTGTGGGATGGTGCATATAAATGATCCATTGCTACAAATGGAAAAATGTAGCATTTTCACTCCCTTAAGACTATTTGTCAAAATTACCAATTGTTTGACATCCAAAGCCGATGATTAATAAATCAATATGTTCTAGTGGTGTTGTTAAACAAAACAAACTTTTAACTTTTTCAGTGGCTGTTAAGTCAGATGTATATTTGATAGCCTTAGGAAGGTGTGCTTAAGTGTACATTGAGTACTAAATGTAAAAAGAATTGTCATTGCCAAGGGTAAAACTACATGGGTATCAAATCGTATCCAGTAACATGTTAATATTCTGTGAGCTACATTCAATGTGTCCATTAACATGTTAATATTATGTGTACAGTCACATTCAATGTGTCCATTAACATGTTAATATATTCTGTGAGCTACATTCAATATGTCCAGTAACATGTTAATATTCTGTGAGCTACATTCAATGTGGCCATTAACATGTTAATATTATGTGTACAGTCACATTCAATGTGACCATTAACATGTTAATATATTCTTTGAGCTACATTCAATATGTCCAGTAACATGTTAATATTCTGTGAGCTACATCCAATGTGTCCATTAACATGTTAATATTATGTGTACAGTCACATTCAATGTGTCCATTAACATGTTAATATATTCTATGAGCTACATTCAACATGTCCAGTAACATGTTAATATTCTGTGAGCTACATTCAATATTTATATATTCTGTGAGCTACATTCAATATGTCCAGTAACATGTTAATATTCTGTGAGCTACATTCAATACAGGTATGTCCAGTAACATGTTAATATATTCTGTGAGCTACATTCAATATGTCCAGTAACATGTTCATTGAGCTACATTCAATATGTCCAGTAACATGTTAATATTCTGTGAGCTACATTCAATACAGGTATGTCCAGTAACATGTTAATATATTCTGTGAGCTACATTCAATATGTCCAGTAACATGTTCATTGAGCTACATTCAATGTGTCCAGTAACATGTTCATATTCTGTGAGCTATGTTCACTGTATACAGTCACATGTTACTATATTCTGTGAGCTACATTCAATGTGTCCAGTCACATGTTCATATTCTGTGAGCTATGTTCACTGTATAGTCACATCTTATAGGATATTAAAACGAGCTTTGATTTAGTATCATGTTTTTTACTAAGTGAAATAATTTTCAGTTGTCACAAGCTTTAGCAAGTGACAATGAAAATTATTTCACAAGGGACATAATCATGATATGAAATGATAGCGAGTTTAATATCCTATTTATTACCTATAATCGATCTTAATTTATATCACTCAGCTTGTTTGGTTGAGGTTCCTGTAAGGTTGTAGTGCACCAGTCGATATGTACCAAGATATTTTTAACCATATGGTAATAATAATGCTTCTCTTTCAGGTTTGTTCCCTTTCATCCCAATGAGGATGATGACTACCAGTGTTATGAGAATTCTGCCGTCTTCCTCATTTCAACGTTCCAGTACACCATCTTGGCAGTTGCATTCTCAAAGGGTGCTCCATTCCGGCGGACTATATTTTCTAATTGTAAGCAAATCTTCTGGTAGATTCAATGGTCATATACCTTTTTTGTGTGATTGTCATTATATGCATGAATAACAAACAGTTAACTGAAAAACATATTTAAGTTCAGTATCATGTTACATTTCCCCCAAATACACCAATATTCCAATAATATTGTTTATTTTTATTCATTCATTCATTCATTCATTCATTCATTCATTCATTCAATCATTCAATCATTCATTCATTCATTCATTTATTTATTTATTGTCTTATCTTGATGCAGTCAAAGTGGAATGGGACGTAGTCCCGTGGTAAAACACTTATGTCATGCGCAGTCGGTCTGGGATCGATCCCCGTCAGTGGGCCCACTGGGCTATTTCTCATTCCAGCCAGTGCACAGGGAAATAGGAATGGTATATCAAAGGCTGTGGTATGTTCTATCCTGTCTGTGGGATGGTGCATATAAAAGATCCCTTGCTACTAATGGAAAATGTAGAGGGTTTCCTCTCTTAAGACTATGTCAACATTACCAAATGTTTGATATTCAATAGCCAGTGATTAGTAAATCTATGTGCTCTAGTGATGTCATTAAACAAAAAACCAAACTAACAAAAACAAAACGAAAAGAAAAAACAAAACAAAAACCCTTTTTACTTGATGCAGTCAAAAGACAAGATATAGTTGTTACGTTTCACAAACTGCATGTCCTAGACTAGTGAAACTAGTTATAATGTCCATTTCAATACCTACTTTAAAAAACATGGTATGAATTGTTTGTTTTTTTAATTTTTTAAAATGTTAAAAAAATTTCCATGAAGAACTAGACTAATTGGGAATATTAATTCACTAATTATTTCTTCATTTACTGGATCAGTTTATTTATTTATTTAGTTTCATTCATTCATTTGTTTGATAATTTTTAGACTTATTCCTCGGCAACATTGCCCTATGTGCTGCTCTATCTGCTTGGTTGACCATCTATCCTACTGATGGCTTTGCTGACTTTATGGAGGTAATATTTATTGTAGTTTGGCTTTGAAGTGGTATTTTACATGATGACCATTTCAGTCAGAATTCCACATTTGATATATATATACAATACAACACTCGGTTTCGCTAGATATAATTTTTGCGAAATGAGTGAACTTCCCTATTTAGTATCTGACCGAACAAAAGTGAGGACAGATACCATGGGAAGTTCATGAGTTTAAAAAATATATATATCTATCAAAAACAAGTGTGGTATTTTATTAATTGCCCACCTTTGAGTAACAGTTACTATAGTAATTGACAATTACTTCTAACATAACTTGACAAGACATACGAATGCACAGAGCTCAGACCAGCAAAGATGATGTTGCTTACTAAAATAACATATAGCAACTAATAGGCATCTGTTGGTGTGTAGTAAGTGTGAACGACACACCCAGATATTCACCAGGTGTGTAGGTGTGTAGTAAATGTGAACGACACACCCAGACGTTCACCAGGTGGGTAGGAAATGTGAACGACACACCCAGACGTTCACCAGGTGGGTAGTAAATGTGAACGACACACCCAGACGATCACCAGGTGGGTAGTAAATGTGAACGACACACCCAGACATTCACCAGGTGGGTAGTAAATGTGAACGACACACCCAGACGTTCACCAGATGGGTAGTAAATGAGAGGGGAGGGGTTTAGCTCAGTCGGTTGAGCTCTTGCCTGAATTGCTTGCATCACAAGATCGAATCACCTCAGTGATCCATTCAGCTGATTGGGCTTTTTCTTGTTTCAACCAGTGCACCACAACTGAACAAAGGCCATGGTATGAGCTTTCCTGTCTGTGGAAAGTTAATATAATATAAAAATATCCCTTGCTGCATTAAGAAAATGTAGCGGGCTTCCTCTGTTGACTATGAGTATAATTACCAAATGTTTGACATCCAATAGTCAATGATTAATTAATCAATGTGCTCTAGTGGTGTCGTTAAACAAAACAAATTTTTAATGAATTAGAGGCTGTGCCTTCTTATCAGTTGAAAGTGTATTTACCAGAGCCCTTGCTGATCATATGAAGAAAAGTGTTTTTCTCGTTTTGTGAATGAAGTATTGCAGCTATAATTACATAATTAATTATAATTAATAAGACACATACCCACTGTTGAAACAAGACTTTGTTAGCTACTAAAAGCTTCAAAACCTTTTCAAAACGTCACTGGTAAAATGCACATAAAAAGATCCCTTGCTGCTGTTGATCAGGAGTAACCTGTGTGGTGGTAGAAGACAACGCCACTGATTAAACAAAGGGGTGGGACGTAGCCCAGTGGTACAGCATTCGCTCAATGCGCGGTCAGTGTGGGATTGATCCCCGTCAGTGGGCCCATTGGGCTATTTCTCATTCCAGCCAGTGCACCACGACTGGTATATCAAAGGCTGTGGTATGTACTACCCTGACTGTGGGATGGTGCATATAAAAGATCCCTTGCTGCTTATTGAAAACATTAGCCCATGAAGTGGCAACAGCGGGTTTCCTCTCTCAATATCTGTGTGGTCCTTAACCATATGTCTGATGCCATATAACCGTAAATAAAATGTGTTGAGTGTGTTGTTAAATAAAACATGTTTTTCTTTCTTTCTGATTAAACAGTGAACTTGTTAGACGTTAAAAGCTTCAAAATGTTTTAAAAAGTTACCATAAAAGGTCTCTTACTGCTCTAGAGTAAGAGTAATAGTTTCCAGTACGAGTCCTGCTGTAGATGTTTTTTCTGTATCACATGACTCTCAACAATATTGCGAAAGGACGAGTGCCAAAAATATTTTCTAGTTAATTAATTTTAGTATAAAAACGTAAAATGCCAGACAGGCAAAACTAACACGATTTTTGTCTTTAGGAGATCTCAGCAAAGTCGATGTAGGTGACACCGTTACAACCTAGTATGATGAATCTATGACACTGTTACAGCCTAGTATGATTAATCTATGACACCGTTACAACCTAGTATGATGAATCTATGACACTGTTACAGCCTAGTATGATGAATCTATGACAGTTACATCCTAGTATGATGAATCTATGACCCTGTTACAACCTAGTATGATGAATCTATGACACTGTTACAGCTTAGTATGATGAATCTATGACACTGTTACAGCCTAGTATGATGAATCTATGACACCATTACAACCTAGTATGATGAATCTATGACACTGTTACAGCCTAGTATGATAAATCTATGACACCATTACAACCTAGTATGATGAATCTATGACACTGTTACAGCCTAGTATGATGAATCTATGACACCATTACAACCTAGTGTGATGAATCTATGACACTGTTACAGCCTAGTATGATGAATCTATGACACCATTACAACCTAGTATGATGAATCTATGTCACTGTTACAGCCTAGTATGATGAATCTATGACACCATTACAACCTAGTATGATGAATCTATGACACTGTTACAGCCTAGTATGATGAATCTATGACACCATTACAACCTAGTATGATAAATCTATGTCAATGTACGTTTTTTTTCTCAAGTTTGGTCTGGACAAAATGTTGTGGAAATCTAACAGTAATAAAGGTAGGAAAGTAATTTATTATAGTTGTTAGCAATGTGGTTCGGACTTTAGACCAAGAGTAATTTATTATAGTTGTTAGCAATGTGGTTCGGACTTTAGACCAAGAGTAATTTATTATAGTTGTTAGCAATGTGGTTTGGACTTTAGACCAAGTATAATTTATTACAGTTGTTAGCAATGTGGTTCGGACTTTAGACCAAGAGTAATTTATTACAGTTGTTAGCAGTGTGGTTCGGACTTTAGACCAAGAGTAATTTATTACAGTTGTTAGCAATGTGGTTCGGACTTTAGACCAAGAGTAATTTATTACAGTTGTTAGCAATGTGGTTTGGACTTTAGACCAAGAGTAATTTATTATAGTTGTTAGCAATTTATTATAGTTGTTAGCAATGTGATTCGGACTTTAGACCAAGAGTAATTTATTATAGTTGTTAGCAATGTGGTTCGGACTTTAGACCAAGAGTAATTTATTATAGTTGTTAGCAATGTGGTTCAGACTTTAGACCAAGAGTAATTTATTATAGTTGTTAGCAATGTGGTTCAGACTTTAGACCAAGAGTAATTTATTATAGTTGTTAGCAATGTGGTTCGGACTTTAGACCAAGAGTAATTTATTATAGTTGTTAGCAATGTGGTTCAGACTTTAGACCAAGTGTTGACGAGACTATGCGTTATGCATTAGTAGCCTTTGTTTTTCTTTCCTGAGAAAGCCAACAATAGTGTAATGGTCTGATAATCTTATCTTTCAGCTGAAAATATTTCCGCCCATCACATATCGCCTGATGTACATTGGAATCGCAGCCATCAACTTCTTCCTTTCAGTGATGATTGAGGTAATGTTAAAGGTTTTGTTCAGCATATAGTGCAGACCTTGCCACAAAAAAAACATTGAAGGGAGTGATTAATTGCTCCCCTAACTTAGATTATGGGGAGCCATTGAAGATATTACATTATACATTCACATGCTAAAGGGAGCAAAAAGTGCTCTCCTTGAACTAGTCTCAGGTGAGTGATGGGGAGTGAGAGAGATGGCTCCCCTTAAACAGTTTGGTCTGATATTAACATGACACCTCTCTGTCTGAATCCATAACCCATTGTTTTGAATGGATCCTCATTTAACCTGTTTTCTTGCTTGTGAAACTGTGGCCTCAGGGTTTTAATCAATTCTCATCGTCAGTCTGAATTTAATGATACTGAACCTAGCCTAGTAGCGCGAGTCTGTGTGGAATATCCTTGGCTGTTATCAAGTTTGTTATTCTGTTATTATCTAAGCTGTTTTGTTTTATTTAAACACCTGTTTTCGACATCCATCCATATACATATTATATAAAGAACCAATGTAAAAAAAAACTTCTGATTATTGCTATAACTTTGTATCTTATTTATGATCACAGATAATTTTTAAAATCCAAAGTTTCATTTTTTCTGTTAAATTTTTTAAATTAATTGTTCATGGTACAGAAATAGAAAATATTTCACTAGCCCGCTGGACTAGAACCAACAAAAAATGTACTAGCCCGCCAGAATGTCTTCTAGTTTGTAGAACAATATATTATTGTTTAACAATATTATAATATACACCGTCTTCACTTCAAATGATAGATATATATATACACAAAGAAACAAGTTAAGCACTTGTCTTATGAGGTTTGATGTTGAAAGCCTGATAACATAACCTCAGAAAAACAAATGTGTTTTGCAAGAATACATCTTTGACAGTAAGAAAACATAACAAGTGTATCCAGTTTTGAAATTTTAATCATGATTCTGAGAAGAATTCCAATATGCTGTATTTGAGCCAAAAACGGAGGCACAATAAGTATGGAGGTGCAAAGTCAGAAACACAAGTCAACATCATGACTGATGATGAAAAATGTCATTTGAAGTCCACAGATGACATTCATGACACAAATCATCAATAGAGGGTAAACCCGCCATGTGCCCGGATGACAGCTTCCATCCTTCGTCTCATCCCTCCAGTAAGTCGTCTGATTTGCTGCATGGGCAACTGCTGCCATTCTCGATAGAGAGCTGGCTCTAATTGTGCCAGTCTGTACAGGTGGGGTCAGTGCCTGTACTCGATGCCCCAAGATGTCCCAAACATGCTCTAGCGGGTTTAGGTCGGGACTCGTGGCCGGCCAGGGCAGGGTCGTCACAGCATGTACAGAGGTCTGGTGGCGAGTGGATGGTTGTCAAAATACGGCACAACAACTGGTTGCAGGACGTTATGAATGTAACCATTGAGATTGCCTTGGATGGTGACAAGATCCAGCTTACAATCATGTGACAGGCAACCCCAAACCATTACTGAACCTCCACCATATGGGGTCGTAGGTCATATGTTCCTGGGTGTGTAGGCAGCATTTTTATGACTCCAAACTCTCAATCGGCCATCTGTGACATGGAGCAGGAACCGGCTTTCGTCGGACCAATGGACTCTTCGCCAGAACCTCAGATTCCAACCTCTCTGGGCCAAACACCACGCTAAACGGCGTCTCTCATGATGATCAGCAAGAAAGGGATGCTTGATGACCCTTCTGGCCTTCAATCCCACAAATTTCAGACAATTCCTCACTGTTCTGGCTGACGTCCATCTATTGGGTAACCAATGGCTCTTCAGAACAGGAGAGGTAGCAAAGGGTTGACGACGTACGAGCCGAAGCAGGGCCCCGTCCTCGTGCTGTGACATCATGCGCGGTCTCCCTGACCGTGGGAGATTCTTTACAGCATTGGTATGCCCATGTTTTCGTATCAGTCTGCTGATTACGGTGTACTGATACCCCAGTTGACGTCCTATACTTTTGAAGGTCATGCCAGTCGCATGTATACCAATAATATGCTATCTTTGGGCCTCTGATAACCGTCGACGTGCCATATTCAATGATTAAACTTCAAGAATGCAAGACAGTGACGTTAAGTGTCAACAATTGCAGTGTATTGATACTGCATTTTGAGCAAAGCATGGGTGCATGTCATTCTGTTGTGGGACATCACAGTTGTCATTGTACTCTCCTATTATTTCGATGGAACACCATTCTTGACATATTCGTCACATAATTTGCAGTTTTTACGAATGGGGGTATTTCAGTACTAATTATATCTAGGGGTGCTTAACTATTTTCTTTGTGTATATATTGGACAAAAACATTATTAAGGACACTTGGTAGGCTAAGTGATCAACATCACGTGGCAAACAAAATCTCGAGCCCCAAAGTTTGATTGACAAAACAATAAATTTTGAAATATTCTGGTACAGACAAAGTTTTTCACATTTCTTTCATATAGATTTACAAAATTCAAGTGACATTCTGCAAGTATTTAACAGAACAATCTATTCATAACACACCAGCAACAGTTTCAACGTAAACAAGCCATTTCTAGAAAGTATTCACCTTTGACTGGCTCTCTCTGGAATGTTGCGCTTGCCTAGTTCAGAACTTCAAAGTTGTCTGTTGTCAATGGGTACATTTATTGTGTATTTAGTCGTGGTTTGGAATTTTGGCATGGCTGATGCGGAGTCTCAGATTCAGTGCAAAAAACCGCTAAAAAATCAAGACTAGCCCATTGGACTAGTAGTTGTATTTTTAACTGGTCCACATTTAGCGAGTGGGTGAGTACTTTCTGCATCCCTGTATAATGAATCCCCATTGGTGCACCCATTGGGCTATTTCTCATTCCAGCCAGTGCTCCACAACTGTTGTAACAAAGGCCGTGGTATGTAAAATCCTGTCTGTGGGATGGTGCATATAAAAGATCCCTTGCTACTAATCGAAAAGAGTAGCCTATGAAGTGGCGACAGCGGGTTTCCTCTCTCAATATCTGTGTGGTCCTTAACCATATGTGTGACGCCATATAACCGTAAATACAATGTGTTGAATGCGTCGTTAAATAAAACATTTCTTTCCTTTTTTCCCTGTATAATGAAAGATAACTTTCTGGCTTCTGCCTTGAATATTATAATTCCTACTTTCTTTCTGTTTTCCAGATGTTCCTTATAGATAACACAAACATTGTGGAGCATTGCCGATCTGCCATCAAGCATTACCTCCCAACGGCCGAGTACAAGTATGCAAGTATTGAAAATGAAATAAAGGAGAACCCTGACTGGCCACCTGTCTCAAAAACGACGCATGGCCTGGCCGCGGCGTTCCAGCGTCTGGACAGCCTGCACCACGTACCCCGGGACGGCGACGGCCGTGTGGGGTCCGCCCTCAACGACCTGCTCGAGATGGAAGATGACTCGAGTAGTGAGAAGTCGTTCGGTCGACACAGGCTGCCTGACGGTCTCGAGCTCCGCAACAGGGGGGATCGGCAGACAGCGGAGGGGGCCCATTATGGGGCCCATGATGGGGATCGGCAGACAGCGGAGGTTGCCCATCACGGTGACCGCCACAGAACCATGTTGTCCCATCTCAACTTGGACGACCAACGCAATGTTGATTGCAACGATCCAGTGACAGTTGAAATTGCTGGAAAATACATTACTCCCATGTAGATACATAATACATCGCTTCAGCTGTAGTTGAGGAAATGAGAGCAAATACTGGGTCACACTGCCTCACCACATAAACTGTGTTCAACAGTGCAACAAGTCACCACATAAACTGTGTTTTACAGTGCAACAACTCACCACATAAACTGTGTTTTACAGTGCAACAACTCACCACACAAACTATTCAAGGCTTAACGCGGCCTAACCATTGTTAACAATACCACATTTGTGATTTGTGGCTCCAAGACGAAAGGCAGTGGTCGACGACAAGACATTTTCCTCACCATTGATCTGGCTTTAAACACAATAAAAATAGCATATATCACTCATATATGTCTCAATGCAATTCCAAATTTTATAAATAGTGCGATTTCTTAAATTCCGATATTTTCTTAAAAACACAGGTGTAATTTAGTAATATGCAATAAAAAATGTGGCATCATTTCAAATGCTGACAACATTGAAATTGAAAAACAGCTAAATTAACACGAGCCTGTAACATGTAAAGTGCTTCATATACATGTAGGTTAGTTTCATGTCTTTAACAATAACTCGGTTCCATATAGAGCTGAGAAGATTGCTCTTATGTTGATATGTTTGTATTTTTCATAACTAAATAGTTTTTTTGAATTTAAAAAGATCACATAATTAGGTTTTTTTACCATTTGTCAAATGAAAATTACTGTTGAATAAGTTATATTTATTGTGCACTGTCGTCAACCTTAATTAATATAAATAGGAGTTAGTTGAAACAATTTTAATTTTTTAACAAAAAGTGTCAGTCTTGCATGATGCTTTAACAGCCGTCAAAATGAACATATAGTTTTGCCAAATGTGCTCAAACTATGCATCAATTATTGGATTGTTTCTCAAACTATTATCTTCAAATTATCATGAATATTTAACAGTTACTGTGTTTAAAAAAAAAATGTTTTGCTAATCATTTCATAATGTATGTAGCTTTACTAGACAAACTATGCATGAATGTAATGACTTTTTGTCACTCACATTTCATTTATCATATATATTTTTGCTACATATCAGGAGAAAGCCAATAAACTATATTTTAGATGGTTTACTGTACAAAGTAATTTATTTAAGGTTGTTTGATCTGCGACTTTGATTTTCATTCAGATATGAAGTATGTATTAACTGAATGAATTTTTTAAATATTTTTTCACCATGAATGGTGGTGTAATTGTTCAGCCGTTATTGTATTTTTACTCCGATGTTTTGTATGTTCTTTGAACACTGTGCCTTCTCAGTGAATGTCCTCCATTGATGTATCATGGTTCATCTTTTACAAAACTTCTTTCTGTAGAAGTTCTTAATTATTATTGGATGTTATAAATTTACATGTTTATAATGCACAATATTTCAGGCGTACCATCATAGTGTTTGCAAGTCAGTTATGCAACATTACATTGAAACGAATAACTAATTTTACTTAAAATTTGAGGTAATTGATTGGCTTATGCAACTATAATTAATATAACTGAACAATTATTGATTATGCTGGCAAAAGTTGCACGAACTCCCTTCCTATAATGTAAAATTTGAAATATTGTCACCTGATTTATTTTTAACTTATTACTCACTAAGTGCAAATACATGTAGTTAATGTAGTGATGCTTAGATTCAAAGCTCAATGGTAGTTCTGTCTAGATTTAGTTCATACATATTGCATGTAACTAGGGTAGTGGAACTAGGTTACATAGTGGAATTGTCACACTAAACTAGAGCTGTGAGGATATGATGATACAGTAACGTATCACAATATGGGGTCCATGATACAATGCATCAGTTTAGGCAGCTATATTGTGACATATACAATACATGTACATTTTAATAAGTTCAGATAAAATGAATAACGTAATAATTTACGAGCGTGGAATGTGTGTGAGGAATGAAACCATAATTCTCACTTTCAGTTGCGGGAATAATATTCCTTAACATTTAATACATCTGTATCTAAGTTGCTGTGATGTCACGTATCAAATGTGTTGTTTTATGAAAGGTACTTGAAACATAAATAGAGGTTATTACCAGAGTGTTTTTCGGTATCGTCAATATCATATATTAGGAATAAAAATTGTATTATGCGAGCCTTTCTTTATCATATAAGCTCAAGCTTAATACAACGTGTTTTTGTAAACTGTAACGCAACTTTAATTCCAGTCCGCCATTACTAGATATTCAAATGACATAAGAATATGTGGTGTGGTGTATTTTTGAATGGAAATGACGTCAAACTCGAATGACGTCATTTTGGATGTCCTTACATCAAAATAAAGTTATGCCTAATGTTTTTTTATTTTCTGAACGCTGGACAGCTTTCAGTGTCAAATTGCCATTGAAATGTTTTTATTTGGTGACTATGAATGCATATGTCAATCATGGAGTGTCACCCAAGTACGTTTGCTTAAATGTCAATAAACCTAGTGCCGAGACCTCGACTAATTTACATCTAATTTGCAAAGTTATCAAATTCTTAAAGTATGTGATCTGAAAAATATCACATAATATATGTGTTTCTTAAAGTCAATAATAATAATATTCAAGATAGGGTTTTGAAATCTATGCAGTTTTAGCATACCCAAATTTGTTTGCAGATTTTATTATTTTAAGTTGACCTTTCACTGGCATAGGAAGCAGGGCACACTTTTTAGCAGCAGTGATGGTTTTAATATATTTATATGTGTATTTATATATGTGTTTTTTCCCCCCCCCCCCCCCCCCCCCCCCAATCCATATTTTGGCACCTTCCTTTTGCCAATGCCTTTTGACAGAATTAATGACATCATTATTATATGATTTTCTTAACCCTAACCATAAACCTAACCCATTTTCTTTCTGGGGGAGGCCCTCTATACCCTCTATCAACTGCAGTAACTGTTGTATTCAGCACACATTGTAAATATTAAATTTCATAGCACCATACCCAAATATTTCTTTCTGGCAGAAACACTTGTGATAATAATAAAATGGTTTTCTCAGCATATTGCGAATCTAACTTTGCATAACCTATTTTTTTATTCGCATACTAAATTTAGGACATATTGATGATCATAAGTTTCATAACGGATAACGCACGGTAACCTGTAATTGGTTTAAGTGATACCTATTCAATGGTTAACACATACTTTCTTTTATTACATACATGTACCTATTCAATCTTACTATATTGATAAAGACATTTTCAAACTGTGATAAATTTATCTTGTATCACGTGTGTGATATGGACCGAAACTTGTAAATGGTGAATTCCCTTTTTATTTTTACTGAAGTTGGCGCCTTTATATTACTGATGTCATGTTAGATTTACAAACTACTTCACATCGTATTTGAAACATTACACAAGATTGCTGCAGAGGCTGATTCTTAACGTTAAAAAAATCCATGAAAGGAGGATTGATTAATAGATTTAAGAAAGTGTAGTTATGACGTTAAATTAAAAACTGTTTTGGTAAAAAAAATAAAAGGTATGTAATAAATACAGAACTTCACATACATTGTTTTCGCTTCCTATTTATTGCACTCATTTATTTTTTAGCAAGAACATACCACTCAACCGTTGCGTGGTCTCGTGGTGTATATTCTTGTGCAAAATGAACTCGTGCAATAAATAGGAAGCGAAAACAACGTGTGAAGTTGTGTGTATTTCTCAGAGCTCTATTACAGACTGTGATGTTGTGATCGGAATAATGTCACAATCTAACTAAAGTGACATTTGTATGCTATTATGCTCCTTACATTATATAGTTGTAATGGTAGCAAAAATGGCAGATGAAAAGTAGGAAATTAACTAAAACCATGTCAACTAAATATTTTAACTTCAAAAATAGTTACATGTATCCCCTCTGAAATTTGACTATAATTATGACTTTTTGTTGTGTTTTCAAAACCAGTTAATTTTAGTCCTCTTATTTCTTTAATGCAAGTTAAGTGTCGTGTATTTATGGTATATTAATAAAGCTACCGTTGTGTATCAAGTTTATATTCAGAACTTTTATTGAGTTGCCAGAACCCATTGAAATTTATTTCAATAGGGACATTGAAATAGTAGTGAGATTTATATCCTGCCTATTACCAAATAGTTTTTGACAGTGAACATTATTATAAAAAATCAATGTGGACATATCATAGATGTTTAACACTGTCAACTAATAGTTTTTACAATAGTTCAGTTATTTGACATTTAGTAGTGGGAATAAATAATAATAATTATATTATTATTATTATTATTATGATTGTAAAGTTGGGAATTTTGTTGTATATTTCTGTATATTTTAGAGTTTTGTTGTTTCCAGTTTGGTATTTCAACATTTTATTGTTGTGTTATTTACATTATTGTTCAGGTTATCAATAATCAGTTTTATACTTTATTTCATAATTATAGTGCTTTAATTTATATTTAATCTTGTATTTTAATAGCTGGTTTAAACAAGATTTATTGTTTTTGTTGACCGATTAGTAGTTGGGCATTTTAGTAGTAAAGCTGATAAGCTTACAATGTTATTAGACTACATTTATTGTACAGTTATTATTTCCTCCAGTTCAGGAAATAGAAATTCTGCCTACAAAATGAGTAATGTTTGAATTGGGTGTGAAACTGACTGCAGGTGTGTGCACGAAGCCTAGAAAGATGTGGAGTACCTACATCTGGCTCAGTCAGTTGAGCACTCGCCTCAGGTGTTTGGATCACAGGATCGAACCCCATCAGGGCACTGTTCTCTAATTCGCTTTTGTCACATCCTAACCAGTGCCACACAACTGGTCTATCAAAAGCTGTGGTATGTACTGCCCTGTCTGTGCTTGCTGCAAGGAAATGCCAGTCACGTTGTGTACTAAATGTGTAAATCGTGATTACACGTTTCCTTTACACCATAATAATGGTAAGCTGTGAATATAGAGAGATTTTATTCTTCTTAGATAATCCACAAACAAATACTTGACAATAAACGCCAGTGACAATTTTTGCACCATCGTTTTTGTATCATATACAAAAATTTAACATAACTTAATTTCATATTTCTACAATGTTTTCTTCATAAAAAGTATTGGGAATTATAAAACAGAAAATTTGCAATAGTAATTTTCATTAAAACTTTCCCAGCATTATGAACCTGTAGATGTGATGCACTCGGTTTATTTGTGTTAAAGTGTAATACAAGGTGATGTAATATATATACAGAACTTCACATATGTTGTTTCTGCTATCCATTTATTGCACAAATTTATTTTGCGCAAGAATTTTGCTACGCGGTATCGTGGTATGTTATTTTTCAAAATAAACAAGTGCAATAAATAGGAAGCGGAAATAACGTATGTGAAGTTCTGTATTTAGTACGTACCTTAAGACTATTTACCCTGTCAAAATAGTCCTGAGTTCCATATGTTGGTACATGTATGTTTTTTGTTTTTTTATAAGTCTTGACAAAATATTAAGTTTAAGTTTTAAACCACTGGTTATGTTGTACTGTATTTATTGTGTACAACACCAAAATGATAGTGTGGGATTTGTTTGTCGTTGAATGCAGCAGATCAGTTTTAAATGGCTCAACTAAAGCAATTTTGTAGAAAGTTGATTATCTTGTTAATTAAGAGACTGACACTAAGACTTGTAATTGGGGACAAACATGTATCAGTTCGACACACTAGGTTCATTGTCAAGTTGCAAAGAAGATTGTTATAATCTGACCTTCCTTTAAAACACATTTTAGTCACGACTCTGAACTTGTACATTGAAAATTTATTTGAGTGTCCTCACAAAAAGTTGAGGACTTTGGTTCATGGTCTAATTTATATTGTTATACCACCATAAAAAGACTGAATTCCAAATGCATGTTTGTTCCCTTTGCAGAAATTAGATATAAAAGTCATTGTTCAAATAGCAGTAAGTTGATTTTGAAATCTTTTCTTTTGTTGTAGGTTGTAAATTTGATTACATATATAATACTCAGTCTGTTAGTACTGGTAGTGGTAATAATTATAGTACTAGTCATAAGATTTCTTCAGGTACTTTGTAGTTACTAATAGTGGCTTATGGTAAATGTTTTTGAATTTATATCAAGACGTATTATTATCCAGGCAGCGGTTTTATGTATGTATAACATTTAATAAACAACATTTCTATACAATTAGAAATAGTTGGTGCAGGTACATTGTACCTTTGTATTTTCTTTTCTTTTTAAAGATATTATTTATGTATATTAAATCTATATGTTAAAATATCCATTTGAAAGTTCCATAATGGTGGCTGCTTGCCAGAAATGATTAATATTTGTTTTAAAATAAAAAAAATTACAGCTTTAGCTATATGCCCATAAGAAATTGAAATCAAGTAATTTCGTTTATATGCATAAAATGTATTTTGTAAAATCTTTATTTGTCAACCGACTGGTTACTGCATGATGTGTATAGTCAGGCCAGTGCTCAGCGGGCTGTGACAGCGGTAACTAGTTGGCAGTGTCCGCAGAATGGCAGATTTATTAACATTTAATTAGACATTTCTTGTTTTCTGCATTCCTGTTTCTTGCCAAGTATTCTTTGGGAAGAAGCTCCTGACACAGTGTGTCAGTATAATTTTTTAAAATATATATTCTCAAGTTAAGTATGTAAACATGAATATATTAAGTGTCAGAATTAACTTGAAGTGATTTACGATAAATTAAATGTGATTTGCAGCTTTTAGAGGGCAGTTTCAATGGGTATATCAGGCACGTAGGAACAATGTCTGGAGTGAGGGGGAACAGCCTCTAGTGGGGGGGCACAAGCCATGTTTTTAGCTTTATTTATATAGAGTAGGTTATTAAAACGTAAAGGTTTTTCATTGGGTGCCCCTACCCCCCACACCTACAGGCCTATATATATATATATAACTAGAGCATATTTGCTTTACTTACATACCACTTAGGTTAGGCGGATTAGGTTAGGATATACCAATAATCAGATTAGATTAGGATATACCAATAATCAGATTAGATTAGGATATACCAATAATCAGATTAGATTAGGATATACCAATAGTCAGATTAGATTAGGATATACCAATAGTCGGATTAGGTTAGGATATACCAATACAGTGTTGTCAGATTAAGTAAGGATATACCAATAGTCTGATTAGGTTAGGATATACCAGTAGTCAGATTAGGTTAGGATATACCAGTAGTCAGATTAGGTTAGGATATACCAATAGTCTGATTAGGTTAGGATATACCAATAGTCAGATTAGGTTAGGATATACCAGTAGTCAGATTAGGTTAGGATATACCAATAGTCGGATTAGGTTAGGATATACCAATAGTCGGATTAGGTTAGGATATACCAATACAGTGTTGTCAGATTAAGTAAGGATATACCAATAGTCAGATTAGGTTAGGATATACCAGTAGTCGGATTAGGTTAGGATATACCAATAGATTAGGTTAGGATATACCAATAGTCGAATTAAGTTAGGATATACCAATAGTCGGATTAGGTTAGGATATACCAATAATCAGATTAGATTAGGATATACCAATAGTCAGATTAGATTAGGATATACCAATAGTTGTATTAGGTTAGGATATACCAATACAGTGTTGTCAGATTAAGTTAGGATATACCAATAGTCTGATTAGATTAGGTTAGGATATACCAATAGTCGGATTAGGTTAGGATATACCAGTAGTCAGATTAGGTTAGGATATACCAATAGTCGGATTAGGTTAGGATATACCAGTAGTCAGATTAGGTTAGGATATACCAATAGTCGGATTAGGTTAGGTTATACCAATAGTCGGATTAGGTTAGGATATACCAGTAGTCAGATTAGATTAGGATATACCAATAGTCGGATTAGGTTAGGATATACCAGTAGTCAGATTAGGTTAGGATATACCAATAGTCGGATTAGGTTAGGATATACCAATAATCAGAAATGATTACCTATTGGCGTAATTATATGCTCATGACTGTTTAGAAATTCTCAAACAGGAATAGGCCAATGGTTTTAAATGTAGAAAAAGTCCTGACATGAATTGCACATTGTTGTGGGTTTAGCATATACTGCTCATCATTAAACTAAAATATTAAAATATTGAGAGGCTATCATACAAGATTAATCAAGAGTATTTTACAGTATGAAACATCTAGTAACACAAACAACTGTGTCTGAAGAAAGTGTATAAAAATCATATAGGTATGGGTTTTTGTGTTTATTTTGTATTCATGGCAGATCCATGTTAGTTTTGATTGTAAACTGATTGTCGTGTGTTCTGTATTGTGATTGGTTAATTACATTCTTTTTCCGGGATCAAATAGACAATAACACCCGGAAAGCTAATGACGTCATTAGAAAGTGACGTCATTAGCAATTGGAACAGGCGAACTTGATGATTCAAGGGTTTACAGTTAGATTGTAGACAGGTATTTTTTTCAAGAAATGCCAAATATACAGTTAGTTCTGTAGAAAAACGATTCAGTTTACAATGGACATAACAATATGGAGTTTTTAGATTTGCGGATGTTATTGTCTATTTGATGCCCGCAAATGTTTCATTTTTGACCTCAGGCTAACGCCTTCGGTCAAAAATTACATTTCCGGGATCAAATAGACAATAACACCCGCAAATCTAAAAACTCCATATGGTTATCTCCTAAATAATACTGTATTCTAAGTACAGCTACATTTTGTAAATTAAAGTTTTAAACTGAATTTTAAAAAATGCACATTAATTTTTCATATACAGTGAAACCACTCTAAACCGGACACCCTCGGGGGCCAAGTAAGGTATCCGGTTTAGAGAGGTTATTTTCTGTACTGATTTAAAAAAAAAAAAGGACGGTTCTAGAGATATTCCGCTTAGAAAAGTTTCACTGTATATATATTATTAAATTTTAGTTTAAAATTCAGTTTAGGTTCTTGCACACTTTCACTGGCACATGTCTGTGTACGTTGTTTGCGTTTTGGTCATGATGGAGAGAGGTCCGTGTAGTGCCCTTACTAACATGAAAAACATTACCCCAGCTTAATTTCCATGCTACCAAGACTGATCTCAAAAACATTCTGTGATCTTTTTCTTTGCAGCAGCCAAAATTCATTGTGTAACTTGTACAAACTCAAGAAAATTGTACTTTTGAGCCATAGTGATTGATCTACATGTACATGCACTAGTATCTGATTGTGTTGTGTTATCCATGCTGCTCTTTACAGTTTGAAGCTTCAGCTTTTAGCTGTATGTAAACTAAAGAGTGTGCATGGAATGGATTTGATACTCTCACTGAATCTATTAAATTATAAACATCAAAATTAGCTTTATATTGGCCAGTATACTTACGGTAGGCATAATGATTAAAGTATGTAGCAAACAAATGTTTTCCCAATAGGTCCAAGCTGTACTTGTGATTACAGTAATGTTCTCATTGATCATTAATCAACAGCCTTTACTTTAATAATACTGATAGCTGTGAAACCATTGCTGTGTTTGTTTTATCAGAATATGTATTTGTAAAATACCATTGTTGACCTCGGTTTGTGTGACCTGTAATGCTTCGCATATTTTCAGTTACTCCCATTTTACTATATCTCTTTTTCTACTTTGTACATATCACTTTATACACTCCTGTGCTTTTTTAAATAAACATTTTAGAAATATGTCATCTGTTTTATTGATATGGTTAAAATAATGATGTTGTTAATTTTGTAAATGTAATAACAACTTTCTCTTGAATGACTGCTGTGATAGTTAGCTTTCTCAAGTTTTGCCTTTATTCACCAACATGATCGTGGGTTTTGGATTTGGTAGTACACTGAAGATCTACTGAAGACCAAGTAGAAATGGTGAGTGGCTGGCCTAGATAAAAACAAGTTAAAGTTTGTTTTGTTTAACAACACCACTAGAGCACATTGATTAATTAATCATCGGCTATTTCAAAGAAAGATATGTTTTATTTAACAACACACTCAACACATTTTATTTAGGGTCATATAGCATCGGTTATGGCATTATATGGTTAAAAATCACACATATTGAGGGAGAAAACCTGTTGTCGCCACTTCATGGGCTACTCTTTTTCGATTAGCAGAAAGCGATCTTTTATATGCACCATCCCATAGATAGGATAGCACATACCACAGCCTTTGATTTATCAGTTGTGGTGCACTGGCTGGAGCGAGAAATAGCCCAATGGGCCCACTGATGGGGATTGATCCCAAACCGACTGCGCATCCAATTTTTGATGTTTGAGTGTCACATTATTCCAAATTATGTTCATATTGTGACAAAGACTTATTAGTTTATGTAAAAAGGTGCTAAGTACATATCAAAACAATAGTTAGTGCAGGAAGGTGCCATGTGCCTGTTGAATTGTGCAGAAAGGTGCTAAGTACATATCAACACAATAGTTAGTGCAGGAAGGTGCCATGTGCCTGTTGAATTGTGCAGAAAGGTGCTAAGTACATATCAACACAATAGTTAGTGCAGGAAGGTGCCATGTGCCTGTTGAATTGTGCAGAAAGGTGCTAAGTGGTACTTATCAACTTTCTGTACAGATCACTTTATACATTGTTCAGGTTTTATAAGAGCAACACAGTGCCACATTTGTCAGATAGAGCCTTACTGTCTCCAGGAATTAGGTCAAATAGATAAGATAACATTAGCATCATTGAGCATGGTAAACATTTCCTTTGAAACATCTGTGGAATGTGACTTTGTTCACTCATTTGTATGCTCTTATTCCAGACAGTTGTTTTTGCATTGGCTAGAATTTTGTCTTTTGACTGTGACTTGTGCATGGCTAGAAATAAATTCCATAATAATTATATTGGTGGGCTTTTTTGTACGTAGTTTTTTAATTTGCAATGTGTTGCTATTATGAATGCATAAAACTGTATGTTATCGGTAGCCTTACTTGATTTGAAATGAAAGTAAGATACATATTAGTCATTGACTTGTGAAAAATAAAAGTAAGCATAAATAATATAATAAAAAGTTCAAAATTAAAGATGTTAGTTCATAATTATAATACTAATTTCAATATAGATGCTAATTATGAATTACTTTTGTCCACACAGGAAAATGAAGATGAATGGAGTGATGATGATTACTATGCATTAGTTCGAGGTAATAAAAATAATGATGACTTCGTGGAAACAGTCAAAACAGCTAACACCAGATCCTAAAATATAGCTTTTGCAGAATGAAACTCTTAAAGAAATGTTGGAAAATGACAATGAAAAAAGAGATAACATGCATCCCATTACAGGATCAGCTGTACAGCAAGAAAAAAAAGACACACCACTAAATGAATCAGATGATGAAAGGCATATTATCAAAAACCGTTCACCTAGCAGTGACACATTAGATGTAAAGGATAATTCCTCTATGGATGAAGATGAGAATATTCCATTGGCACAGCTGAAACGATTAACAATCCACATAATGGTACTATTACAAAACAAAGAAATCTCAGACCTGTGAAAAGAAAACTATGTTTACCTGACAGTTCAGGTGAGGAAACAAGAGTTCAGTGCTGCTTATGTCACGGGTGTAATATCTTAATTACAGGGATTTCACAATAGAGATAAAGCATAGAAAAGAAGAAGAAAGCATATTACAAAAAAAGAAAAATAATATATCAAGAAAAAACAAATATCATATGAGGCAGTAAAAGAGCAGATGAAGAGAAAGATAACTAATTTACAGATCAAGAGAAAGAAAAGAATGACTTCTATTCTTTATGCAAAGAAAAGATCTATAAGAGAAGCATCATGCAGACATAATTAGAAAATATTACAAAGACAGACTTGATATACTCTTACAAGGCAACAAGCTAAAACGAGTGCCAGTACAACCAGATGGCAATTAACTGCTTTTATTCAGCTGTACTGAAGTCAACAGGAGACCAGACAGAGACGCATACCCTTCGCCGTGTGTGTGTGTGCATATGAAAGAAACTGTCTGAAATTAAATAGGTTGTATAGCAAATGAGGATGTTTTGTCAGAAAACAAGATAGTTGCTGTCTTTTTCAAAGAATTAGAACTATTGTCTCTGGACGGTCATTGGAAAGGAATGTTGTCCAACTGTGTTCCTGCAAACATTTACAAACAGGTAGTTAGAATATTTTCCAGCAGGACAGAAACACCTGTGCAAGATATTCAACCTGATATCTCGGAGAAAGTGTCCAATCAGTGTATTCATCTTGCATATCTGGCTATGCTGGATGAAGAACACTATGATGCAGTTTGTTATGTACAAAATAGTAACACCATACCTCAGCAGCATAATACGACATGTGACGAGCAGCAAAACCCATGTACCTAAAATGATGTCAATGCAGGTGATGCAAACTGCTGGAAACACACCGATGATTTCACCAGCACATTCTCCATTACCAGCTCATACAAAAGTGACACCACACAAACGGGCACTATTTTTAAGTCCAAAGAAACCAGGATTAAAGTCAAAGGAAGAAGAGAAATTTAGCAGAATGGAAAAGAAACAAACGAAAACAGAACAGAATTCATGGAGAAACATACATTTCCTGCATTGGAAGAATTGTTTCAGAAAAAACAAACTGGTTAACTGTGGAAAATGCAGATTTAAATGCCAAGATAAAATTCCAGAAGAGAAAAGAAAAGAAGTGTTCGATTGTTTTTATAGTTTAGGCTCTTTTGAACTTCAGAGAAATTACATTTGTCAGTTGGTGGAAGAGGTCACACCAGTCCATTCAAAAGGTCAAAGATCGACATCTCAACAATATGAAATGATAGTAAATGACACAAAGATTTGCGTTTGCAAGAACGTTTTTCTTCAAACATTTTGTATTGGAAAAAAAAGACAGCTGACTGTGCCCTAAAGAAGAAACAACATGGAATTTATAGTGGCTCTGGCCAGAGAGGAAAGCAAGCATCTGCTAACAAGATACCAAATCATTTGACCAAATCTGTGCATGACCGCATAAAATCATTTCCAACAATGGAAGCACATTACTGCAGGAAAGACACAAAGGAAAATATCTAGCACAGGATCTTAGCATTACAAACATGTGGCAGCTATACAGTGATGCTTGCAAAGCAAAAAACTTTAAGGCAGTGTCTCTATGTTCATACAGAAAAATATTTTGTGAGAATTACATTATCTCATTTTTTAAACCAAAGAAAGATCAATGTTCATTGTGCAATAGGTACAATGCCATGAAATTGTCAGGAACCAATGAAGTATACATTTCATCAAAACAAAAAACTTGAAGCAAGAGAAGAAAAAGAAAATGACAAAGAGCCAAATTAGCCAAGATATTTTATGTTGCCACATTTGATCTTCATGCAGTGTCCATGTTCACTCATTGGTGAGTTGTGCTACACACGTAAACTGTACGTACAACTTGTCAGTATATTCACTTGGATGAAACCCAAGGTAAGCAGGGTTAAAGTGAGATAGCCACTTGTCTTTTGAAAAATACATTTTCTGTATGTGCTTCCTCAAAACACATAGAGAAAATAATGTATACTACTCAAAAGAATTTAAGGGTCAAAAATTTATAACCAAATAAGTTTCAGAGTGTATTAGATTGATAATGTAAACTACACCAAAAATTTAATTTATTGTTCCATATTTACAAAAAAACACAAATAAACGTCACTGTATACAAGAAAGTCACATGACATGCTGTCAAAGTTGAAGGTTGTCAAACATGGATTTAACACATTAGAACATTCGTTTAATAGTGTGTGAATCCACCCCTGGCGCGAATACACTCGACACATCGTTGCCTCATGCTGTTGATCAGACGTCTGAAGAACTCTTGGGGAATGGCCTGCCACTCTGCCATAAGAAGTTGACCCAGATCATGAAGGTTGGCCGGAGGGGCATGGTTATCCCGAACTCTCCTGCCTAATTCGTCCCAGGCGTGCTCTGTTGGGGCCAAGTCAGGCGAATATGCTGGCCAATCCATCCTGGCGATACCTTGTTGTCTGAGAAAGTCCGTTACCACCCTGGCGCGGTGGGGTCTGGCATTGTCATCCTGCAGAACTGCCCCGCCGCCAATCTGCTGAAGGCCTGGGAGAACCAACGGCCGGATAATCTCATTCAGATAGCGGATTCCATTCAGATTGCCATCCACCACATAGAGGGGGGTCCTGTGGTGGATAGAGATGCCGCCCCACACCATGACGCTGCCACCACCGAACCGGTGACGTTGTCTAACGTTAACATCAGCGAAGCGCTCCCCAGGACGTCTGTAGACACGAACCCGACCGTCGTTGAACTGGAGACTAAACCTGGACTCATTAGTGAACATCACTCGACCTCACTGAACACGTTGCCACCGCAGATGAAGTGTGCACCAGTGACGTCTGGCCGTTCTGTGACGTGGTAGGAGTGGTGGTCGAACAGCCTGGCAACAGCAGCATAGATTATTGGCTCTCAGACAATTGCGTATGGTTTGATCAGACACTCTAGTTCCAGTCGCAGTCCGCAGATTGTCACGTAATCGGCGTGCAGTGGTTGTGCGTTGACGTAGAGCCATATTGGTGATGTAGCGGTCCTCTCTATTTGTAGTGCTTCGGGGTCTTCCCGAACGTGGACGATTTTGAACAGAATTCGTTGCTTGGTACCGTTGCCACAGTCGGCCAACGACACTCTGACTGACACCAAGTCTTAGAGCAACATTTCTTTGCGTATTGCCATCCTGAAGTCAAGCAATAGCCCTTCCTCGATCTTCGATAGTCAGTTGACGTCGTACCATTGTCGAATTTGGAGTGTGCACCGTACACGAACGCAAGCTCCAATTATACGGAAATTCAGCATTGGGAACATGGAATACACATGCAAAGCATGCAAATGAAGCGCTTTGTGAAAAAGCAAGTTATGGTCACTTAGCAGACCTTTCGCTTTCGCCCTAATTTACGTGCAAATGTAAGCATGTTTTCGCCATTAGAACTAGTCGACAGTGTCAATGACAGGGGATTTTAATTCATTTATGGGTTGCTTAGACCCACTTTCGTCAAAATGGAACAATACCATGCGTGACATTATGGTCTAGCTAATATAATTGACATTCAGAAAATAATGTCGAAAATATCGTCTGACCCTTAAATTATTTTGAGTAGTATACTATTCCAATACATGTGGAGGACAGAATTGGAATCAGTACGTTGCTTCCTTACTTGTGTACTGCATGATGAAGAAAAAACCCATTAAAAAGGTTGAATCACCATTTCCTCCAATCTGGCCACTCACAAATGGAATGTGATTCAATCCATGCAACAACTGAACATGCTAAGCACGGGGCGTCCCTTTTTACACCCTCCCAGTGGCACATGGTAGTGGCAATGGCCAGAAAAAGAAATCCATACATCACCGTTCCACTGAAACTTGGAGACGTGCTGGTCTTCAAAATATTTGTAAAGATGTTCTGTCCCAATTTCAAAGTTGCAACATCTGGAGAAAGAATTCAGTGGCTGGAACTTGTCTGGGTACAAGTTTGCCGCGAAGAATCTAAAAGTATCTTTATAAATTACAGTTTTGATAAGGCCAACTTCCTGGAAATAAAGATACAGGCATCAACAAGAAGCAAGGCTCAGTCACTATACAGCATCATTGAGCTTCAGAAATGCTACATTTCAAAATTGCCAATTTCTGAGGCGAAGGAGAAAGGACTTGTTAACGTTATGTAAGAAGAAGATAATCCCAGAAGAGTTTCATGGCTACTACATGGACCCGTCAAGTACCAAATCAACAAAAGATAGAATCCCTAGCCCTAGTACTGATGAATCAGAAAATTACTGAATAGGATGGCAGTCTCACCTGGGTGATAGTCGGGACTGCTTATAATTATAAATGTACTAAACTTTCTTTGTATTAAGACATAAATTTATAAATTACTTCAACCATAATATCAATATAAGGAAACTAGTCATTTATTCAGTTTAATTATCTGAATTGTTTACAAACTAGATAAGAATGTTTTATTCAGATTCTATGTGCTTGTAGATTATTACAGTATTACATAACTTTGATAATCATTTGTGTGTTGTATGTAAAACTAAAGCAGAACTGAATTAGGGATTCATAACATTTAAGGGGTTAATTTTTCGTTGAAAGTCTTAATTAGATGTTTATTATGTAATAATTATATTTTTACCCTTAAGTGTAGTGTATCAAAGAATTATGTAACAAAATGGCAAGTTGCAAGTGTTATTTTCAGATATAACAACACATAATTAGGATATAACAACACATAATTAATGTGCATTAAGGTTCCAAGTGGTAAATAGCCCCTTTCTGCACTTGTGATTAGATGAAAATCAGTTGTGCAAGAAGGTGCTATGTGCTAAAATCCTTATATGGTAAAAATCGCAAAGGTCACAGAGTTCAATTTGTAAACACTTAAAGCTAAAGAGCTATGCTACTTATTGATGTCATTTCATTTTAAAACAAATAATAACTTAACTTTTTACACTCAAACCTAAAACCTTGATTATCTCAAAACTATGAAAACTGCACTTAGCAACTTTCTGCATTAAGCCCTGAATATAATGTAGCTGAAATAACAGAAATAATAGCTTTTTCCCCCTCATTTGTATGGTCTGCAGGATAAAGAATAACTGTGAAGGTAAGAAACCGGTGTCGTGGTTAAGCCATTGGACATAAGGCTGGTAGGTACAGGGTTCGCAACCTTCTTATCGTCTCAGAGCTAGTTTTTAATGACTCAATGGGTAGGTGCAAGATCACTACACCCTCTTGTCTCTCACTAACCCACTGTCCTGGACAGATGGCCCAGATAGCCGAGGTTGTGCCCAGGACAGCATGCTTGAACCTTAATTGATACACACGTTGAAATGAAATGCAATGGGTTCATCTAGCAGAACTGACCCTTAACCTCACATCAGGCAAGTGTTTTTAATGACATCACTAGAGGTAGTACTAAACCAAATAACATCAGACTGGGTCAAAGTTCGAGGTGCATCTAGCTTTTGATAGAGCAGTTAATACCACAAGTCGTGCCATTGGTGTTTGTTAAAAAAACAAACAAGTTTCATCTGGGGAAAATATGTATGAAATTCAGTTTTGTCTGGTACCACTGTAAAGTAGCCTTGTACATGTATGGGGTACCTGTAAAAAAAAAAAAAGTACTCGAATTTTGTGCAAAACTTGGGGTGTTGTAAAGGTACCATTTTCTTCGGTTAATCCGTTGAGGTAGGGGTTGTAGCACATATTTATAGATCAGTTTAAAAACATGCAATATATCAACCAAACACAAATGTCAACATGGTTGCCTATGGGATTTTATTTGGTATAGTACACCCTATAGCATATCATCAGCTGTTGGATGTCAAACATTTGATAATTCTAATGTAGTCTAAAAGGAACCCACTATATTTTTTTCCATTACCAGCAAGGGATCTTTTATATGTATTTTTTCACAAACGGATCACAGCATACCATTGCCTTTGATATATCAGTTGTGGGGCACTGGTTGGGAGGGAGGAAACCCAATCCGACAATAGGTCCCTGGAGGAAGTTTGCTCATCTGAGGTGCTAGCATGAAAGGATCAATCTACCTATACTGAGCTAAACTCCACTCATGTAGCTAGAAGGAAGGAAATATTTTATTTAACGATGCACTCAACACATTTTATTTACGGTTATATGCCGTCAGACATATGGTTAAGGACAACACACACATTAAGATGGGGAAACCTGTTGTTGCCACTTCATGGGCTACTATTTTTGATTAGCAGCAAGGGATCTTTTATGTGCACCATCCCACAGACAGGATAGTACATACCACAACCTTTGTTACACCAGTTGTACAGCACTGGCTGGAATGAGAAATAGGGCCCACTGACCTGATCCGAGATTGATCACGCATCAGACGGGCACTGTATCACCGAGCCCCTGTAGCCAGAAGAGTGCAATAAGTAGACCCACTTCAGCCATGTAGTGTTCAACATTAAGATTTAAACAAAAGAACAACAAACAAAGAAACGTTTTGTTACATTTTACTGATTGTCTGATGGTGTACCATCTAGTTAATTTTGCACACTACACATAACAACACTGCCAAAGGCATAAAGCCACCAAAGCACTTGATAAAAAATAAATCTCTCATTCATAAAGCAATTGTCCTGTGGTGTCAGGAAATCTTTGGTTTAGTATAATCATAATGAATTAATGATAATAGTTTAGTAATCATACTCAATTACATGTAATGGTAACACGTCTACTCACGAACACCACCCCTTCCAGTTTGTTGAACGTTTTTTTTATCTTTCTTAAAGTATTTTTTAAATAATGTAAAATCAATATTAAAAATTGTGTTTTCAATTTAAATTAACATTCTAAAACGCAAGTTGTGACGTCTATAAATGTACAGTGAAACCTATTGAACAGTGGACAGAACATATAACAAGACTGTCAGAATCAGTGTGGGTAGGGACACCCCTTTACCCATTCCTCGTGTAAAGAAAGCAGACCTAAAATGTCCAAGAAAACATGAGCATTTATATTTAAAACTTTCTGTAACCAATATTAAGTGCAAAACCTAGCCTACCCGGGAACGAGTGTTTTGTAACTTCTGAGTGGTTGGATGCATCAGTGGATCTCGATCATTGTTAACCAAATCTAACTGACCTGTAGTAAACTGATATCCAGTAGCTTTTTAACAGGCTTGACAATATCTGCTTTTAAACCATTAATGAAGATTTGTAGTTTTGTTAAATTTAACTTTAAAATAATCTCTTGGTTCAACAAACTGAAAAGATTGTGTTCTATACTTCAAAAGAAAGTACACTGTTCCCCATGTCATTTCTTACCTACAAGTGAACAAAAGCATTAACAATGAAATGACTAGGGAAACCAGTCTGCCAAATACTTGTTCAAGACCAAATCAAATGATAGAAATCAAAAAAAAAAAAAAAATGTATGATGAACATGAGATATGTTTTCACATTTAATACAGAATAAAACAACAACAAAAGATAGTTCCAAAATTACAATAAATATCACATTTTTAAACATTCCATAAATAGTTAAAGCTAACAATATCTAAGTATTTGGTTTCTCTCTACTTGAAAAACACTTTGGCCAGTTAACAATGATGTGGATTTAGAATCCAATTTTTTGATGATATCTATTATGAAAATCACTATAGCAAGAACTCAAACTGAGATATGCAAGTATTTTACAAATACTGTTAATGCTTGAAAAATAATAATTTGATATCAATATTTTGCCAATAGATTGTTTGAATATAGATTATATTATACCATCATTAGTGTTGTCCTTGTAATAGAAATACATATAACAAATACCTGTCACAAAGTGAACAACATCTCACAATACCCCACCCCTCAACTCATCATGATTCAGTAGTAAGAGTATGAAGTACTAAAATTATATACATATACCAATTTTCCGTTGGCGACTTATCTGCCAAATTACTGAACAGATAAATGCATATTCCACATTGTGTACTATTCCTGTGTACTATTCCTTTGCCATATGCATGATAACTATTTGGGGTATTTCTATCTTCTGCGGGGAATAATTGCAACAATATTTCCATCTATCCAAATACATAAGTAAAGTTAATATATTAAATAGGAAATAAAATTCAGCTGAATTGAAAATATTGATGAAATAGTTGGTGTCTAATAACATTGCCCTGGACACATGGCAATGCCAGAGGAGGAACCCGGGTGTGGGGGATGCCTCAAATGTAACTGGATATAGGCATGGCAAAAATGTTTGGCTTGGTTAAGTGTCTTAAAACAAAAGAATTTGTATGAAAACTGTGTGCCTGTACTTACAGGGTGACATAACATGCATTTCATTATAAACTGATTTATGCAGATGGCAGTTATTCACATGAAATGTTTAATTCAAAGTACATATAGACACAAACCATATCAGTATAATGAATTATATAAAAATTAAGTCATTGTATTTCCATCATTCTTTGTTTCAGTAAAACTAATTTGTAATATCACTAAGGTTAATGACAGACAATTAAACACCATCATCCTGGCTTCAATACAATAAATATTACATATCCAATGGGATTTTAAAAATCTTATATATAATGCATCGTACTTTTTTCTTTCTTTCATCTTTATGAAGTTAAAACTTAATAGTTGGTCTAAAATTATGAAAAATAAAAACATATCGCATGTATTTAGAATTATTTTTGTCAAGAGATATTTTCAGATATTTCACTGAATGTTCTATAACAAAAAGTATTGGTACTGTAACATGTGATAGATAACAATTTAAATATCGACCAATTACAGTTCACCTTTTTATAGCATTATTCGGGAGCATAAAAATTCTAAAAATATCATGCGAGACCATTTATGCAATAGGTGAACTTGTTGGTCTATTTCAACATTGAAAAACAGGGAAAAAAGTGCATTAATAAACTCTGGATTGTATACTAGTATAATCAGATTTTATGGCTATACCATCACGGTTTTTGTTTCGTCTTGAAACAAATTTTATATAAAATGTTATATTGAAATTAGTTTCCGGCATACTTCGTAATTCACCCGAATCATTTCGTATACCCTCGGCATAATCCCAAATATTTTCAAATTCTTTTCAAATCACTGGCATGATTTTGCAAGTAAGGTTTTGATTGGTTGAATGAAAGGTCAACTGGACATGAGCTCCAATGGGCCGCTGTTAGATCCACATGTAATAGTAGAGCTAATTTTAATTAGATTGCTTTACTGACTGAGTACACATTATACTCAGCAGGGCCCCACTTTACAAAGTGATCTAAGCACTAAGATCACCTTACGTGCATAGATACCATATGTCCTTACGGTGATCTTAGCACTAAGATCAATTCGTAAACCAAGGCCCAGAACATCACCCCTTGCGTCTGCTCACTCAGCAACATGATGCTGTTTAACATGACACACCTGTCCATTTGTTTAGGTGTTTTTAAAAAAAATGATCAGACACAAACAATTGTTAAGTTCCATCATTTGTATTATTTATAGTGGTTAAAACTATTTGTTAATCCAGTTTTGTCATCTGCAAAGTGTGGAGTGTCAACAAACATCAATTCATTTTAAAGCCACTGACCAGAGTTTCTGAGGCATGTACCTTTTGTATTTTTAACAACACCCCAGCACAAAATACACATCGGCTATTGTGTGTCAAACATTAGGAGCTATTACAAACATAACATAAGGATGACAAGTTAGTAAAGTTTGTTGTGTTTAACAATACCACTGTAGCACACTGATTTATTAATCATCGGTTATTGAATGTCAAACATTTGCTAGTTCTGATATGTAGTCTTTAAAGGAAACATTCAACATTTGTTTTCCATAAGCAGCAATGGATCTTTTAATAGCACACATCATGGCCTTTAATACACCAGGTATGGGGGTACTGGTTGGAATGGGAAAACCCAATACCACTGAGTGCACTCAGGTTTGATCCTACGACCCAAACATCAAGTGACCTCTCTACTAACTCAGCTATATCCAGGGCCTGTATTTTCGAAGCAATCGTTGCCTACCAAATTGTAAAACCATCGTCACTACAGCACACACCATAGTGACGTCACAACCTACAATGGTTTTATGATTTTGTAGGCAAAGATGGCTATGAAAATAGGGGCCCTGCTTCTCTGTAAACAGTTTGTAAGGAGCAAAATGTTGTGAGTAAAATGTTGTGAGTAAGTGAATGGTGAAGAAAACTGTAATAATGAATGAATGTTTAATGACACCCCAGCACAAAAATACACATCAGCTATTGGGTGTTAGAAAAATAGGGGAAAAAACACCCTGTAAGAGAAACATATCTTACACTGGCTAATAGTTATGGCCAGTGGCTTTAAAATCTACATTTACTTTCTGGAGATGCAGTGACACAGTCTTGATATGTGTAATGAACATCAACGTTTCAATAATTCAGCAACTGATAAAACACTAAAATTAGAAATACACAGGGTCTATATACATGTAGTTTCCAAACAGAGGTATTCTCTTTCACAACCATGTTTTACTATATGTCTGTCTTTGTGAAACTTCAACAGCATATAACACTTTGGTTATCAGTTTGTGTAATCAAACATTTATATAACAACAAAACAACTATACATGGAAAACGGACATGATTCTGTTGAAGTCAAATTAATTAAATTCAACAAAATCTGAAGGGATTGGCATCAAGTTTCTGTTATTAAATTATTAATATGCTTCTAATATCTTTATTTTTGGATCTTCTCTTTGCTATGCTCTGCCTAAAAGGGTTAATTACACAGACGACAACGAAGCCATGTACCGGCCTCGGTGGTGTTGTGGTTAAGCCATCAGACAAGGCTGGAAGGTATTGGGTTTGGTACCAGCTTCCACCCAGACCAAGTTTTAATGACTCAATGGGTAGGTGTAAGACCACTACACCCTCTTTTCTCTCACTAACCACTAACAACTAACCCACTGTCCTGGACAGACAGCCCAGATGGCCGAGGTGTGTGCCCAAGACAGCATGCTTGAAACTTAATTGGATATAAGCACGAAAATAAGTTGAAATGAAATGGGAGCCATGTTAAGGACTAGTGAATGATGGCAGTCACAACCAGTTATATATTTCAATATAATCAAATAATGTACCTTGTAATAGCTAGCATAATTTTTTTAATCCAATGTAATCAAAGAATGTGATATTTTTCAGATCACATACTTTCAAAATTTTACAAGTTTCCAAATTAGATGTAAATTAATCGATGTCACATCATTATGTTTATTAATACTTAAGCAAACATATTACAGTGACACTCCATAATTGACGAATGCATTCATAAGTCATTAAACAAAAACATTTCAATAGCAACTTTACATTGAAAGCTGCCCAGTGTTAAAAAAAAAAAAAAAATTGTTAAGCACTAGTTTATTTTTATGTAGGGATACCAAAATGAGTTTAATGTCATTTCCATTCAAAAAGACAAGGTGTCACATATTCTTATGTCATGTAAATATCGAGTAATCGCTTACTGGAATTAAAATTGCCTATACAGTTTACAAAAACATGTTGTATGAAACTTGAGATTATATGATAAAAAGATTATTACCCTTGTTTCAGTATCATCAATATCATATATTAGGAATAAAAATAATATATTATGCTTACATAATACAATTTAATTCCTAATACTTATGATATTGACGATACCGAAACACTCTGGTAAGAACCTATATATATTGGCAGCCTATATATATATATATATATATATATATATAAAACTAAACATAAAAATATTTTCTCCTGACGATGTCAACATTTAGTTGACGAAACATTGAGATTTTAAACTTGTGGTTTTAAACAGACACACTACTTTTATTAAAAAAACACCTAAACAAACAACAGAAAACATAATACAAATCCCTTCAACATACAAAGTGAGATAATTAAAATATAGCACTTATAATATTTAAAGTATCTACAGCGTTACCGCAATGACACATTTATTGTGACCAACAGCCAATAAGAGCACTCAAGACAAATGGCACAACCAATCAGTGGAGTTTACATAAGACATAAAACTGAAAAATTAATTTGGCTTAGTATAATAGTCGTATCACCATTGATCATGAAGACAAAATTCAATTTACATATATCGAGATAAGGAAATAAAGGAACATGTTGATATTGTAGACCAAACTGGCCTGGTACTTATAAAAGTCTACACTCAACACTAATAGAGTGTGAGACACTAATGCCATGACAACGCCATACAAACTGCATGTTTGTGATGTCATTAGAGATTGAGTCTGGACACTAATAGAGTGTGAGACACTAATGCCATGACAACGCCATACAAACTGCATGTTTGTGATGTCATTACAGATTGAGTCTGGACTCTAAAAGTTTTATAAGCATGGGCCCTGAATTCACTATTAGCGCAGTTATGTGTGCAAAAATTGAAAGATGTAATGTGGGACTGAATATCAACCATGTGGAATTCAATGTGAGTAACAGAGTTAATCTGTGGACACTATGGCTACAGTCACTCCTTCCTGCTAGTGTTGGTGTGATCCCTTCTTTCTTTTCATTAGTATAGTTATCAGTTATACTGGGGAGGAATCTTAAAAAATTCAAAACACTTAAAGCTAAAATATTTAAAGATTGTCCGTTATTTCTTTTACATTCACTAGGGTGTGAATAACACAAAAACAAAAAAATACATCTGTAAATTGTGTGAATCGGTAAAGCCATTCACACATCAATTTGCAGATGTTAAACCTTTTTGTGTTCATACCCCCATGAATGTAAAAAAACCCACCAAAACCCCCAGATGATCCTTTGAGTACAAATATAGAGCTATGTCATCAGACTCTCCATCTTCATGTTCACATTCACAGGGAAATGAACACTCTACATGTATGGCTGGACCAATGGGAGGACTGAAACTGTAGTCAACAGTTTATCATAAAATTGGAACTTATCTGGGTCTATTGCAACTTTTAAAAAGTATTCTTATTTAACAATGCATTTTCTATATGAGAGAAATTTGTTTCATAATTTTGATGCATATTTTAAAATCTTTTTTTCTTTTTTTTAATTCTATTTTTAATTGTATCATGTGTACAAAATATTTGATAAAGGAAGGATATATTATACTGTTATTTTATACTACATTAAAACAGTTTCTAAAATATAGAGCATTATTTGTTTACTCTTGCTCTCAGTTTAAAAAGTTTCCCCCAGCATAATGTAAATTTAAATAAATGAATTATTATTGACAAGATCAGAATATTTTAAAAATTGATACATAATTTTTAAAATTAGGGCCTCATGACACATAACTGCTGACAAGAATCAAATTTTAAAAAAATAAAAAATAGGAGATACATATTAATAATAGCACTATGTAAATACTCCACTACATAATAACGTGAACATTTTCCCAGACTGTCACCAAGTCAATTACTAATTTAAAACTAAATATTTAACCCGTAACCAACTAACTCACGCTTCTGAGCATCGAAGATAACTGGTTTATTTTGGAAATGCATGCAATTGTTTATTATTCAAATATACTTATGTTTCAAATACTGAAGAGTTAGAGTTTATGGGGATCTTGATAAATATCAACAATTTCAAGGCATACAAAATGTTGGGGGGTGGGGAATAGGAGTATTCCCAGAGTATTCTTAAGTTATAACATGCATAAAAAGGTGATAAAATATTTCAAAAAAAAAAAAATTGTTGTATATTTTTAGAAAGAAGGGGAAGCAAAAATAGGTTCATGTACTCTTGAAAATGTATTGTTAATGACCCCTTACAGTTACACAAGAAACAGTGGAAGTGTCTAACACATAAATAACTCTACTTGTTCTTTTGACATTAATTCCTGATTCATTTCATACATTTCTGCTGTAATCAATATTTATTCTTCAAGTGCCAACACAATTACACGGTCAATGTACCCGTTACTTAGTCTTTTGCACAGTGGTGTGACAAACACAATTACACAGTCAATGTACCCGGTACTTAGTCTTTTGCACAGTGGTGTGACAACACAATTTTAATTTCATCATGCACCTGTTAAAGTTAAAAAGTTTTGTTTTGTTTAATGACATCATAGAGCTCATTGATTTATTAGTCATCAGCTAATCGAAACAAAAATGAAAAACTCAAATACCTCAACATGGGATTTTCCGAGGCCTAAGTTAGCTGGTTATGGTGGCAAAATGAAAAAAACAGTAAAGGGTTTATCCAGTACTAGAAAAAAGTGCACTTGTGATGCTTTGGCAAATTAATTTATTATAATTAGTATAAAACAAAGGTATTAAACACAGCTGCATGGATAAAGATGTAGCTGACACCATATAAGCAGGCATACATGTAAATGCAGACTTTATATAGCAAATCATTTGGTATTTATATTTATATATAATATATATATACATGTATATATCTCTAGGAAACTAATCTGTATAATTGCACTATAGACAAAGCTATAAACACTGACTGTCTTTAACAAAAACCCAAACAATAACCAAATATAAAATAGTAAAACAAAACAAAAACAAATAATTTAATTAACTGATAGAACACTAGTTTGTATCTAAGATCAGCTTACATTTTTACAATACAAACATAAATTATAACAATGGCACAAACATGCAAAATTATTTCAACTATTAACAAATAAACATTTTGGCTACATACATACATGCACATACATTGGTACATGTATGAACATTTTAAACAGGTTTTACCAGGGTTAATGTGAATTTTTTTTCTCGTATGTTCTGAGTTAGGGTCTTTGCCAATCTGAAATATTTCTCACATGTATATTTAGAGTTATGGATCGTGTTTCTAACATGAAATGCTTAAAGTTATAGACAGCATGTATTATAAATATTTGTTTTTAGGGCCATAGCTAGGATTTTTTGTGTATGGGAGCAGATAAATGTTTGGAACGAATGAGCATGGAGAGTGCAAGACACTAGGGGTCCAGGGGTATGGGAGCAGATAAATGTTTGGAACGAACGAGCATGGAGAGTGCAAGACACTAGGGGTCCGGGGGTATGGGAGCAGATAAATGTTTGGAACGAACGAGCATGGAGAGTGCAAGACACTAGGGGTCCAGGGGTATGGGAGCAGATAAATGTTTGGAACGAACGAGCATGGAGAGTGCAAGACACTAGGGGTCCGGGGGTATGGGAGCAGATAAATGTTTGGAACGAACGAGCATGGAGAGTGCAAGACACTAGGGGTCCGGGGGTATGGGAGCAGATAAATGTTTGGAACGAACGAGCATGGAGAGTGCAAGACACTAGGGGTCCGGGGGTATGGGAGCAGATAAATGTTTGGAACGAACGAGCATGGAGAGTGCAAGACACTAGGGGTCCGGGGGTATGGGAGCAGATAAATGTTTGGAACGAACGAGCATGGAGAGTGCAAGACACTAGGGGTCCGGGGGTATGCCCCACAGGAGAATTTGAAATCTAAAAGCTCTGAATACCATTTTGAAGCCATTTCAGGGAGGTTACATAATTAAAACGTCAATATCAATAACCAGTATTTGTATTTACTGAAGCTGTGGGGACCGGCGACATCACTAAGGCAGACGGTGGACTTTGTCCACAATACTGGACTACCCATCTGACATGGCCGGGATTGCAGAAAAAGAATGAGTATTTACCCCCCCCCCAAAAAAAAACCCCTAGCTATGGCCCTGGTTTTAAAATATGTTACTGATCAGACTATTCAGAATCATATATGTCTTTTAATAAACAAATAATTACGTCAAATTAACAATTACAAAATTACAATTTAAAATTTTATCCCACTAATTCTATTATATGCTAAAATAAAATTAAAAATGGGTAAAACTGCATGCAGATTGTCCAAAAGCACTAAATGTTAAAGGAATTAAAGTGATAAAAATAACAGCGTAACAAACAACCTAGATCTACATGTAATATGACAGTGATATAAACAGATGATTGTGTATTTGGCTTTCTGTAGATCAAAGGAATACTGTTGATTGACGGTCAGTTAAAGTAGTAAATATATTGTATAGGTACAAATAAGCAGATATATTTAATTTCCTGCTAGTTTGGATTTCTGATTACCGGGCACACACTACACATCAAAGAAATACTAACTAATAATTAAAGATCCTGTCTTAGAAATATGGAAATATTGAGTAGAATATCATTTATTTTTAAAATTGGAAATTATTACCTTGAATATAGTCACATAGTAAACTTACATACATACTGTGACAATCACACTTTAGAATGTTATCTTTAAGAAAAAAGTAAATATATCTTTACTAGTAAGCTTTTCACCTAACTGATCACACACATAACATGGCTCAATGGCTGGTAAATAGGGTATGTTCACATGTAACTAAAAATAACCTCACCTAAGTAGATTATATATAACTGCAAATGATTGTCAAGTTTTCAAAGGAGAGAATAATGCAATGGGATTTGCTTTAAGTTACAGACCCCCCCGCCCCCCTTTCCAGTCTTTTTTGTTTTGTTTTGATACTACATGTACACACATACATGTAGCATCAGATGCGTATAATTTAATTTGTTTAACCAGCAATCATAATAATAATAATAATAATAAAAACTTTCATTTTGTTTTTGTTCAATGTAAAATTTAGTCAATTTATTTTTAAAATAAGAAACTTAAAATCATATTGGTAACTCAAATAGCCGTCCAGTCACTTTGGTCAGCTCAACGCTGGTGGTATAGTCATTAACCCATCAGCCTTATATTTTCAAAGTTATCTTAGCACTACGATATTGTAAAACCGCTGGATACTATGACGCAACTACATGTACAACACACGTCAAAGTCCCCAGTGGTTTTATGATTTCGCAGTGCTAAGATAGTTTAAAAAACATGGACTTTAGTTGGCATCCCAATAAGGGTTTAAACAGCTCAGTGATCTCATTATCACTAACCACTAACCATTATTCCACTGTTCTCAACAAATAGCTCAGGTGTGTTTCAACCTTAAACAATATCTTTACTAGTAAGTTTTAGTTTTACAATATCATGAAAAATAAATTGATATTAAATGTAAAATGTAACTGTGCTAAGTGTTGATTCAAGACTGGGGTATGTACATCTATTAAAATGATAATAATTTTCATTAGAACAGACAGAACCTTTAATTATATAATAAACTATTACTAGTATTTCATGAATGGTTACATCCGTCATTTATTTTGGTGTTTACCATCCGTTCATAATTTCAGTGTTTACCATCTGATCATAATTTCAGTGTTTACCATCTGTTCATAATTTTAGTGTTTACCATCCGTTCATAATTTCAGTGTTTACCATCTGATCATAATATCAATCATGAACTTCACTTTGAATTTATAAAATATAATGAATAACTGCATCCAATGCTTCAGATAATATGCTAAACAGGTATGTTAAACAAATAATTTTTAAATAGACAATTCCTTTTTTTTTGTGCTAAATGACAATGATGATAAACCTAATATAATAAAAAGTACACATAGTGGAGGAACCTGGTGTAACCAACACAAAAAAACCCCAAAACAACATATACAGAAAACTATTTCTAGTTGGCAACTGTTTAAAAAGTTATTCAGTAACCATTCATGAAACACACTGCAGAGACGAGAAGCTAAGAATAAAAAATACACAAACGAAACCAATAAAAAAAACATTGTACTAAGACATAAACATAGTTTTCAGTATAACTGATGGCAGTATCTTAAACCACATACATCTGTATCACAATATTAACACTGGATTTCAATTGGATTTAAAAAACAGAAATGTAATCATGGATACATTATGATAGTTGACAAATCTCACAATAATGAATGTAATTAAAATATTATATTCCACAACACTAAGATACTGAAAGGAAGTGTCGTAAAAAACACATTGAACTGCATTAATCAACATTTTGACAGCTGATAAAAACACATCATGATTTTACAACTTAAAAGACATGGTTATGATCATCTACAAACATGAGCTGTGTGAAGCAATATTCCCTACAAACAAATACGGGAAACCGTAAACTCTGAATCAGGATTCGTGGGAGGCATGGTGAACTTGGTAAATTCTAGCCTAGAACACAACTTTTTTTTAATCTGTCATTTTTGTAATGCATTACATAAGACTCTATAATGAAGATGACAGAATCAGGTTATCTTCATGTACATGCATTCTTAAGCATTTTTTGAAGGACAGGACATTTTTGATGAACTTGGTTTTCACTGACCACAGCCAAGTCCTGTGACTCTTCGACGGAACTGTCTAAAGCAGGTATAATGCGGCCAGCGATAGGAATCAAGGCAGGTGTCTGTGAGGCCAGGCAGCCCGCATTCACCACAGACGACCGCTCACCAAGCTTACAGTCGGGCACGGGATCCACCGCACACTCAGTCTGCTCATCCTGCTTAGCCACTTTAGCACTGGACACAAATGAGAGTGACCCCTCCGACAAACGCTTGTTTGAGACGGCACCATCTGACAATCGCTTGTTTGAGATGACACCCTCTGACAATCGCTTGTTTGAGACGACATCATCGTCAGGTACTATACCAGACACCACTGGGATTGGAATGCCTTTTGTATTGTTTGGACACATCCGGAGTAAAGCTGATGACGCGGGCTGGCTGTTAGATGGTGATGACTGGGTAGAGCGGTTGTCGTCATGCGGGGAAGATTGTTCTGCACTGTGACTATGATTCAGGTAAGAGTTTGGTCGGCTCTCCTCGGTGACAGACTGTTTAACAAAGTGAGGAGAATCATTCACATGCTTCCCGCACTCTTTTTGTGCAAGGCTGTACAGTTCTGACTCATTACGAACAATCCATTTGTTCTTCTCCACTGCGATGATCTCTATCTCCTGTTCCCCAAAGAGCAAAACATTTTTCGCATACTTTGGTTTAGTCGATGGCACATTAGTTTCCTCTCGGGAAGTCATTTTAGTTTTTTGCCTGCTTTTTTCTTTCATAGGTTCACAGTTTTTAGCTATCGGCCTTTCTATTTCTTTTTCAGCTGCAGACTTTTGACCAAGGGCGTTAGAAGAGTCAGACGGAACAACACTTGAGTTAACTGACAGTAACTCTTTTCCAGATGATAAATCTAATGGGCCACCGGTGGAAATTTCCCCTGCCTCTGTCCCAGCAATAAGTGGACTGGGCATTGTCCAGCCCGGAGAGGCTAAGGGGAAATAACCCATCATCACCCCAGATGGTGGCATCGACTGGAACCTAACTGCAGCCGCTGCCGTCACTGCTGCCGCTGCTGCAGCTGTTGCACTTCCCAGACCGCGATCTGGCAGTGTGTAGTCGTAAACACTTGGTATCTTGTCATAAGCCATGGGAAACGTGTTCACAACAGCACTAGCTGGTGGTATGTGTGGGGACGACACAAAACGTTTAGCACTAACGGGACGCACATTTATCTGCCCATCCATGGGTAATTCCTTCTTAATGTGATGGCGTGAGACCTTAAACTTGGCCGCACCAAGCGAGTGAGGTGATGATTTGGTGGACTGTTTGCCGGGAGAGGCCCGCGACTTGGAACCAGCGGATGTGGATGACACACTGACGGGATGTGATGAGACTGGGGACAATGCAGAGATGTCCGGCTGACGGGATAAACTCATCAAAGTCTCCGCTATGTTGGCTGGACTTAGGTTCCCACTGACACCGACAGATGCTGACAGCCCATCCTGCTTACCACTGTTTTCCACCGAAGCCGTGCTATCGCAATCCTTTGTGGAACTAGACACTGGAGCCCCATCTATGACAGGTCCTTCCTGTGCCAGGGACAGCTGCGAAATGACAGCCTGAAGCCTGCCTTTCCCATTGTAACCTTTAGACGACGAGTCTGGAGATTTCTTAATTTCTTCCTTCCTACAGACAAGCTCCGAATCCTTGTTTGGGGATGACCGACTACCTGAGACAGATTCCACACTGGACAAGCTAAGTTTCTCACTCACACAATTCTCTGCACTCATAGCTTGCGACTGTAAATGACTTAGATAGGCTAACTGCTCCAATCGATGTGCCGTCACATCCACATCTGCAGCAGGCTGTGATGCTACTGCTACTGCTGCTGCGTACACAGGCAAAGACACTGGAGGTGTTGCTGCAATAGATGCTGTGGCTGTGGTTGCTGATACTGTAGGTAACGCCGATGCTGACTGTGACAATGCTGACGGTGACGTGGTGTCTGCTGGTGGGGAGTGTGGAGACCTGGATGCGGACGGCAGTCCATCCGCAGAGTGAGAGACAAACCCAGCACAGCTGGACCGCTGGCTGCCGGCACTTTCTTCCTTGCAGTCCTTGGGACTGCCCGTCAAGCGTGGGAGGGTCCCTGCGGCACTCATCTGAGCCATCAGCTGCTGCATCGCCTCCGGATCCATTGTGTAATCCTCGCTAATCGCCGTCTGAAGACAGACACACAGTACAGGTAGGTTAACATCACCAACTTACATGGAATTCTAGTCAACTCGCCCCAAACCCAACTCACCCCAGTGTCTGGTCAACTCGCCCCAGTGTTTGGACAACTTGCCCCAAACATTACTGTCCATAAATCATTGTGAAGAAATTAAAAATGAACGTCTACAACTTTGGTGTCATGTTATTTATTAATATTACAGTGAAACTCCGCTATTAAAATGGTTTTATATTGGGGAGATCCAATAATTAATTACAATGAATTGTCAAGCCTATCTTAACAACGTGTGTGAGTTTGTCCAATATATCCATAAAGGAATGATCAGGCAAGGCTTTTGGACTCTGACTAGTGTGCATATTCAATAATATTTAATACACATTATTCCTTAAAATATTGGTATATTTAATTACTAAAAGGGTCATGATATGAGTTGACTAATCAGTGTGGGGCGATTTGGTAGGGGACAAGTTAGTTTTGGGGCGAGTCAACCTGCTCCCTTACATGTACCCTACATGTATATGCAAACATTATTCTTCAATGAATGAATTAATGTTTAATGACACCCCAGCACAAAAATACACATCAGCTGGGTGTCATAAAAGGTAAGTATATGGAAATATTATTTATACAATTATAAAAATCCAGTGTAAAGAGCTGTGTGGAAAAGTACTTACAATACAAATATCAGGGTAAGTATATTTTTAAATTTTGAATAGTATTTTAAGTATTTTAAAATTAATTCTGTGTTGAATTTAAAAGATTTTGTTGAAACCAGTGCTATTTTAATAACAATTCCGCAGAATAAAATGTCTTGCCTACGATAAACATATTTAGTGTACTGATAGTTGCATCCATAACATGTTCATCTAAAAATTGTTTATATTCAACTAGAAATATAGTTCAATGTGATCAAGATGATAAATCAATGTAAGCAAAATTCAAGAAAGTTTGTTTTGTTTAACGACACCACTAGAGCACATTGACTAATTAATCATCGGCTACTGGATGTCAAACATTTGGAAATTCTGACATGTAGTCATCAGAGGAAACCCGGTACATTTTTCCTAATGCAGAAAGGGATCTTTTATGTGCACTTTCCCACAGACAGGAAAGCACATACAACAGCCTTTAACCAGTTGTGGTGCACTGGTTGGAATGAGAAAAAAAACAATCAGCTGAGGGGATCCACCGAGGTGGTTCGATCCTGCAACGCAAGCAATTTAAGTGAGCACTCAACCGAGCTAAATCCAACCATCCCCATCTTGTCAAAGACCACGGACAGGAACAGTTTCCTGCTGGCAATAAAAAGTTTGTTTGTTTTGTTTAACAACACCACTAGAGCACATTGATTTATTAATCATCAGTTATTGCATGTCAAACATTTGGTAATTTCGACATATAGTCTTAGAGAGAAATCCCTCTATATTTTTCCATTAGTAGCAAGAGATCTTTTATAAAAACCATCCCACAGACAGGATAGCACATACCATGGCCTTTGATAACCAGCCATGGTGCAGTGGATAGAGCGAAAAATAACCCAATGGGCCCACTGACAGGGATCAATCCCAGACTGATCGTGCATCAAGCGACACTTTACCACTGGGCAATGTCTCGTCCCAACAAAACCTGAAGCTGTGGAATAAAACTGAAGAGGTTTTTCAATCTGTGAACTGACCTCCACCCCCTACTGACAATAAAACCTGAAGCTGAGGAATAAAACAAGGTTTTTAAATCTGTGAACTGACCTCCGACCCCTACTGACAATAAAATAAAACCTGAAGCTGAGGAATAAAACAGAGGTTTTTAAATCTGTGAACTGACCTCCACCCCCTACTGACAATAAAACCTGAAGCTGAGGAATAAAACTGAGAGGTTTTTAAATCTGTGAACTGACCTCCGACCCCTACTGACAAAAAAACCTGAAGCTGAGGAATAAAACAAGGTTTTTAAATCTGTGAACTGACCTCCACCCCCTACTGACAATAAAACCTGAAGCTGAGGAATAAAACAAGGTTTTTCAATCTGTGAACTGACCTCCACCCCCTACTGACAATAAAACCTGAAGCTGAGGAATAAAACTGAGAGGTTTTTCAATCTGTGAACTGACCTCGTCATCAAAGCTGCAGTTGAAGCCTCGCCGATGCAGCATGGCCTTGTCACGGATGATGCGGTTGATGGAGCTAATGCTGGGAATGCTTTTCTCAGTGCAAATACCATCTTGTATGAGCCTGAAACAGAGAGAGAGAGAAAAGCTCAATGTCTACAACCATGCCACTTTGAGACTTGGTTGGGAAGAGAAGCACCATTTCTGTGTAGGTCTCCATACATTGCACATCTGATCATCCATACATTTCATTTCAACTTATTTTCATGCTTATATCCAATTAAGGTTCAGGCACGATGTCCTGGGCACACACCTCAGCTATCTGAGCTGTCTGTCCAGGACAATGGGTTAGTTGTTAGTGGTTAGTGAGAGAGAAGAGGGTGTAGTGGTCTTACACCTACCCATCGAGTCATTAAAACTCACTTTGGGTGGGAGCCAGTACTGGGCTGTGAACCCAGTACCTACCAGCCTTATGTCTGATGGCTTAACTACGACATTGCCGAGGCCGGTTTGATCTGATCATTTTGTTTGTGCATGACTTATGCTATTTTACTTGGAGCCACTGATTTACTGACTGAGAAACATTTTTTTTCTAATCCTCACTTCTGACAATGCATCTTGTACTTTATTTCCTCAAATGAGGAATTCAACACACTATGGTATATGAGCACTGTACTCACTTGTGTCGGATTTCCCACGCAAACATCTGTGGATTCTCGGCTTTGTACTGTCGAACTCTAGTAACAACATCGGGGGTTGTCACCTTCGGCTTACTGCCACCAATCTGTCCTGGATTAATACTGCCAGTTTTACGGTATCTGCAAACAATAGCAGACATTTAGGAATACTGACTAGTGTTCAGTATTTTCATCAATCACAGATAGAGAGATCCTCACATCTAAAAGCGGAATAACTTCATAAAGTGATTTGTGTCATGTCGAAAACATCGTAATTGTAAAACATTAAAATCAAACCTAATTAATGTCTGGTAACAAAGATTTGTAGTGTACTGACAGTCCCCAAATTTGGCAAATAAGGGCATGAGTCTATTGTCCGAACCAAATGTTAACAACTAAAAAAAATTACTCTCCTACCTTTAATTGCCGTTAGATTTCCTCCAAAGTTTGTCCAGACAGAAATCTTGAGAGTAGGAGAGTAATTTTTCGTAGTTGTTAACAATTTGGTTCAGACAATAGGTTTAATTTTCAGTCTTTGAGGCATGTGACTAGGGCATTAAGGTAAAGAATGGTTGTAGGATAAATAAATGTTAAAGGTGTAGACCCTAGTTGTAGCCTGTGAAAATGGACACTAAGTTTAGTTAACCTACAAACCTGCCACAAACATTTAGATACGGTTATAACAGACTCTGAGAGAAGCTAAAGTCTGTGATGTTTAAATGGGAAAATACCATCTAAAAATAACTAGAACTTGTCTCAATAACCATCAGTTCTCAGAAGAACGTGCGTTTTTTTAATTATAAAAGAGGGGGAGGGGGGATTTAACTCAGTCAGTTGGATGCTCATTTGAGGTGCTTGCCTTGCAGGATCGAACCACCTTGGTTCAACTGATTGGTGTATTTTTCACATTCCAACCAGTGCACCACAACTGCTGTCAAAGGCTGTGGTATGTGCTTTCCTGTCCGTGCGAAAGTGCATATAAAAGATCCCTTGCTGTAATGGAAAAATGTAGCAGGTTTCCTCTGATAACTATGAGTTAGAATTACCAAATGTTTGACATCCAATAGCCAATGATTAATTAATCAATGTGCTCTAGTGGTGTCATTAAACAAATGTATTTTGGAGTATTACACAAAAAAATGGATGACCAGAACCATTTTAGGTGTATGAAAATTAATATTCAAAATAATAAAATATAAGTACATTGTGTACTTCTACTTTAAATTATCAAAAATGGCTTTAATAGTAAAACAATATGTTGTAGTGTTTAAAAATTAGGGTCCGTTACTTTAAGATGTGATATTATTATAACTGAGAAGCCATGGTGTTACAATACATATTACCTGTTGAAGATCTTACTCACAGACATGGTGTGAGTATTACCATGTGAGCGTGAGTATTACAACACATATTACCTGTTGACGATCTTACTCAAACTGACATGGTGTGAGTATTACCATGTGTGCGTATTACAACACATATTACCTGTTGAGGATCTTACTGACACTGACAATGGTGTGAGTATTACCATGTGTGCATGAGGTATTACAACACATTACCTGTTGACGATCTTACTGACACTGACATGGTGTGAGTATTACCATGTCAGCGTGAGTATTACAACACGTATTACCTGTTGACGATCTTACTCACACTGACATGGTGTATTACCATGTCAGTGAGTTTTGCAACACATTACCTGTTGAGGATCTTACTCACACTGACATGGTGTATTACCATGTGAGCGTGAGTATTACAACACATATTACCTGTTGTGGATCTTACTCACACTGACATGGTGTGAGTATTACCATGTCATTAAGTATTCCAACATGTATTACCTGTTGAGGATCTTGCTGACACAGCCGTGCGACACCTGCAGCTGTCTGCTGATCTCACACGGTCGGATGCCCTGTAAGGCCAGCTGAAGGATCTGGACGCGCAGGTGGTCGGGCAGCGGCCGCCCGTTAGTGAACTCCCGGCCGTACTGGTTCACGTTCCGACCACCTACAACAGAAATTGGCATCGCTTGAAATGCCAAAGGTAAATATAATGCAGGGTTAATTTTAATAAAACGACAATGAAGGAAACAGAACAATTTAATGAATGAAAATAATAAATTGGCAAATGTGAATTAAAGATGAATTTTATGATTTTATCACCAGAAAACTAATTCAAAAGTAAAATAAATAAAAAAAATTGAAGTCGAATAGAATAGATGTTTAATGACACTTTGAAGTATTTTGACTTGTATTTTTGGGGGTGAAACTTGAATTTGGCTACAGATTTTCACACCAAATTCACTTAACTGCTAACATGTGTTTCGTTCCAGCTAAAGCCCTAATAATAATTCTATAGATTTTATTCATTTTCTTTCAGCATGAATAGATAATGACCTTATACATTGGATAAATTGTACCCAATTATATATATATATATATATATATATATATATATATATATATATATATATATAAGAGATGGAGTAATTGTAATCAGTAATCGTAATCGATTACATGTTTTCATGTAATCGCAATCGTAATCGATTACATTGTTTGAGAATGTCATGTAATCGCAATCCTAATTTATTACATTGCTAATGTAATCGTAATCAGCGATTACTTTCATGATTACTCATAATTATTTAATAAACCAGTTAGAATCAGTACTGGTCAATCAGTAGAACTGATCTCCCATTGTCTACTACTCTCACAGTAGAACTATTATTTGCCTTGAGAAACAGGGGATCATAACGTCTGGATTATCAAATGAATGTTACCCAGGGGATGAAGACACACATTCACATAATGGTCTCTATCGTGTTTACGTTTACTATAAAACCACTTCAATGCTAGTGTTCTAGCTAGCAATATATATAAAAGGGTGCTGCACCATGCCCCAGTTCTGTGTCCTAATTCATTGCCGTAAAAAAGGAATAATATATATATATATATATTTGTTTTTATAATAAAACACTTGCGTTCCTCTGAATGCTTATACAGCGTTATCACGGGTCTGAATTCAACTAAGAAACGCTTGACAACATCTCGTTTTGTCACAGGTTTGAAAGTCCACCAATGGTACAGTGGCAAACTTTCTTTTCTTTTGTTAGTGGTTACGACTGCAGACGGGCAGCCAGCCAGTCGTATCAAGCTTGATTCCATGGGCAGTCATCCTCACCCTCACAGACACCACAAATAACGTAACTAATTGAGCAAACACCCATTTGAAAGTAGTCTATCACGATAAACCTTGATTTATTTTCCTTTAAAATAGCTTAAAATATTAATATGTCTGATAAAAATTCCCAAAAGCTGATTTTAATAGATGTTCTATGAAACACGGCGCTTCTAACGATACCAAAATAAACACACCCAGACCAAGATACTTGTAATTTTCACCGATATAATTGGATCCTTATAATATGGCACAAAGCAAGCATGACTGCAAATCGATTCATTGATAAGTCATTTTTAGAATGTCAACAATTAAATGCAATGAGCAACTTGTGCACATGTATATGTATGCAGATATCAATTTAATTATTTATTTACTTGTTTGTTCTTTTCTTTCATTCTTTATTTCTTCATTTACAGATTTAAAAAAAAAAAATTTTTTATTTTAATTTGTGGATGGTATTAAATGGTATACGTTCTACAAACAATAAAAAGCCCCACAAGTAATAGTGATCAGACAGTTTGCAATTACTAATTATGGCTTATTTCAATAATATAACAAAATATATATACTAACACACAATAAAAATGCAAAACAGATATTTTTCAATATTTTGTTGTGATTAATGAAAAATATATTTATTGGACTTAAAATAACAATTTATGAGGAAGCCATTGATTGGTACTTTTGTCTGGGTTTTAATCCTGGTTTTGTTCTCGTTACACTCGTTAGCAGAAACACACAAAATGGTGTGAAATGTGTTCACTACATGCTCAATCATGCTGCATGCAATGCACGTGAAATGCCAGTATGTGGACACATAAAAGTCACATAACGGTGTCATATTCCTCGTCACATTAAGAATGCCACGACTCAGAGAGGAACAAAGGGAGCGAGCATTGGGCATGGTTCAAGGGGGGACTTTGCAAAGCCAAGTTGCTAGGACCTTCAGAGTCCATCCATCAACTATTGGACGACTTGTTGAATGTCATCAACAGACCGGGAGTGTCCGTGATCGATCGTGACCTGGTCAACGTCCCGTTACAACCCCATGCCAAGATTGGCAGATTCGATGACACCACCTCCGTGAACAGCAAGCAACACGATAGGACATCATGGAAGGCCTATCCATCCGATGACGGTCATCCGTAGACTCAGAACGGCTGGACTCAGATGCAGACGCCTGTACAATGGTAACATCATAACACCGCGACATCGTGCTGCGAGACTACAGTTTGCTCTCCAGAATGCTAATCATCCACAAGCCTTTTACCGGAGCATTGTTTTCACAGATGAGTCCAGTTTTTCATTCTCCTTTGCCGATGGAAGAGCACGTGTGTACAGGAGACTCCATGAACGGTATGCTGACGGATGTGTGAGGGAACGTGATCGGTTTTGCAGCGGTTGTCTGATGGTATGGGGGTGCAATCAACTGTGATTTCAGGAGTGATCTCATCATTGTCCACGATGCCCTTACAGCCCAGTGTTATGTTGACATTATTCTAAGACCAGTTCTCCAGCCACTTTTGCGCTGTCACCGAAGATCAGGAGGTCCCCTTCTGTTTCAACAAGACAATGCCCGTCCACATACTGCAAGAATTACCCAGGCATTCCTGCAACAAGCCGGTATCACCGTTATGAACAGGCCCGCCATTTCACCGGATTTGAACCCAATTGAACACATGTGGGATGAGTTAGGACGTCGTGTACGTCACTGCCAGCCATCACCATGTAACGTCGCTGAGCTTGCACAGGCGTTGTAGGAGTGGAGGAACATTCCTGTGGCTTATTTGAGATGTTTGTGCCAATCCTTTCCCCTTCGTCTTCACGCATGCACACGGGCCAATGGTGGACACACCAGATACTGACCTTGATATGGGGCTGGGGTTGAACTTTTCGATTACGATTGCAACTCGATTACTGATGATAACTGGCCATGTTTCCATGTGACTGTATCTCATGAATACCAGTCATTAATGTCATATTACATTATCCATCAATTCATTAATAGTTTGTCGTTATTTGCAATGAAAAGTTGTTTTTGCATTTTCATTGTGTGTCAGTATATGTTAGTATTGATACAATAATTATACCTATGGTTATGGGTACCTTTTCATCAATAATCCAAATTTAAGAATAATAAATCTGGTTTTGGAAACTTATTCCCTCCCTGCAGTATACATATGTTTATAAATGTTTGAAATAATTGAATAAATTTAGAAAATTTGTTTCTCATTTTCATTATTATTCATACTTACCTAGTACTAGCACAACAACAATGCTATAAGACCCTGAGTTATAACCTCCACTGCAGAATTATCTCCCCTTGCTGGATGTATAACCTACACCCGCGCACGGGTAGACCATATATCCTCGTTATCAATTCAAAGTCCGGAATGACTGAATCAAAAAAGACCTCCCTCGGGGCGGGTGGGAGGTAACGGTTGTTGTGCTAGTACTAGGTAAGTATGAATAATAATGAAAATTAGAAACATATTTTCTAATAGTCTTATTCAACTTACCGTACTAGCACAACAACAATGCTATAACAGACGTGATATAACACCGTTAAAGCACGAGAATTTAACATTAAAGGGAGGCGGTAAGAAAACAAGGAGGACTTACCCATTCAACCAGTAGTGTTCGTCTCAAGTAATGATACAGTGAAAAAGCAACCCACATCATACGAGGTATAAAATGTCAGTGACTTTTAAATTGAAGAACTACAACCCCAATTAAAAGTAAACCAAGTTAACAAGGTGAGGAAACCCGCACACCAAGTAATGGTAAAAGACACTCGACTGCCCCAGATAGTCAACCATCCACCCCCCCACTCTCCAAACAGGAGGTGGAGAACTATCTCCCAGAAAGACTGCCGCTAGCGACCGGACGAAATAAGGGTTGCCCCCTACTCGTGGCCCTGCGCACTGAAACGACTTGCTGCCCTGCAATGACTGATTGAATCTGCCGAGTTCCGTCCGGACCAACAGCCATATCACGGAAATAAAACCGGTCAAACGTGTGTCAACCTTTCCAAATCCCCGCACTCATGACCTTGAAAATGTCCAAAGAATCATGGAAATTAAGGGAAGCAGAAATCGCCTGAATCTCATGAGGTCGAACGGAGAAATTCCGCAGAACATGATCACCTGCCTTCTCATATGCCAGTTTGATGGTTGCAGCAATCCATCTCGACAAAGCATTCTTTGTAATGTCTCCCGGTTGGCGCGTGAAAGAGATAAACAGTCTCTTAGTGTTTTGCCAGAGATTTCTAGTACGCTCCAAATAGAATTTTAAAACCCACACCGGACAAAGAAGTCTATCAGAATTATCCGCAGAAAGCGTACGAGATAAACACTGAATGATGGCCGGAGGAAACTCTTCCCCTGGCACATGGTTCTTAGCCACGAAAACAGGATCAGTACGTAACGTAACTGACCCATCCGTATTGTAATCCACCAAATCATGCAAAAAAGCATGAATCTCACTAATACGACGGCAAGCCGCTAGTGAGACCAGAAACAAAGTTTTCCACGTCAAATGACAAAGACTGGCAAATTTCAAAGGCTCGTAGGGCTTGCCTTTGAGTGCATGCAGAACCAGAAAAACATTCCATTTAGGCAAAATGGAAGGCTTCTCAACCGTGTTTTGCAACGACTTAAGCAAGTCATGCAACACAAGATTTGTTGAGAAATCTTGACATCCACACTGCCTCAGAGTAGTGAAAATGGACGACCGGTGACTTCTCACTGTTTGAACCTTCAGCTGTCTTTCTTGGACAAGAGCCAGAAAGTACTCAGCTAAATCATTAACAGTAGGTGACAAGGGATCCACGTCCCTCTCAGTCACCCAACGAACCCAAGCGCGCCAGTGACACTGGTAGACCCTCTCCGTAGACTGGCGATTCGAAGAGGAGACGAGCTCAGCAACCCGTTTAGAAAAGCCTCGGTTTCAGAGGGAAACCCCGACAACCACAACGCGTGAAGTCGGAAAAGTCTCTAAATCCGTGAGTGGCACACTGACATTAGGAGATGGATGGCAGTCTGCCTTCACCCTAGCGGAAACGACCGCTGGATGTGAAAGGAAGGAAGCTCCCAATGTCTTATACGAAGACGTGAACAAAACCTTCGCCGCAGACAACAGTTTCCCATTAGCTAACGCTGCCGGAAACTCTTCCACCACCGCCCCCAAAATACGATCGCTACCCGCAATCAAAGCGTCAATCTCCGCAAGAGATTCATGCGCCTCATGCGCTAATGGCAAGTCGAAATCCTGCCGTGGAGCATCCGTCGCTAAAGGCCGGTTTCCAAACGAAACACCCTTGTAAGACTGAACAGCCTCCTCCGACGGAATTGCATCCACGCACACCAGTTGGACCTGTTCCCGTACAAAATCAAGAACCGCCTGGTAATCATAATCGCCGTCTGACGTACCATCGGCAAAAATGGGAATCTGATCGAGCACCGAACCTGGTGTCGACCCTTCCCTCGAACCACACACTGATTCGGGGGGGAAATCCTCTTCCGAAGAAGAAATTTTCTCAAACGACGCGCCATGTGCTGACCGTAACGGAAACGAAACTGCATGGGCAGGACGATGCGGACAGGCCAAATCCGCAAACTGGTCCAACCCCGGTCTCGCTGGAAACCCCGGCGGTGGAGGGACTGGTATAGGCGATTCCCCTAGCCAGGCCATGAAATTCTCAAAAAGAGAAACATAGTCCCCCCCAAGTCTGCCCCTGAGGGCGACCCGAAACCATCGGACCCTGAACGCCCACGCAGTCGAGGGATAACGCCTGGAACCTCTACCCCGATCTGACAGGTCCGGATTGACCATCGGTGTAGACACAGGTGCACCCAAGAAAGCTGCAGTTTCCCTGATCCCAGCCGAAGCAGACAACGGAACTGGTGGTGTCGGTTGAACCGGACCGTCAGGAAATTCGTACACGTACAAATCCTGCACTGAATTCTGAACCCAACGTACCACATGTGGATTAGCCAACCCAGTTGACGTAGCCACATGCGAACGATCTAAAAGTTTTATACACATGAAAGATTCACTAACACTGAACACCTGAATGTCTGATTCTCCCACTGTTTTATACACATGAAAGATTCACTAACACTGAATACCTGAATGTCTGATTCTCCCACTGTTTTATACACATGAAAGATTCACTAACACTGAATACCTGAATGTCTGATTCTCCCACTGTTTTATACACATGAAAGATTCACTAACACTGAATATCTGAATGTCTGATTCTCCCACTGTTTTATACACATGAAAGATTCACTAACACTGAACACCTGATTCTCCCACTGTTTTATACACATGAAAGATTCACTAACAGTGAGTACCTGAATGTCTGATTCTCCCACTGTTTTATACACATGAAAGATTCACTAACTGTGGGTACCTGAATGTCTGATTCTCCCACTGTTTTATACACATGAAAGATTCACTAACACTGAATACCTGAATGTCTGATTCTATACATGAAAGATTCACTAATGGTGAGTACCTGAATGTCTGATTCTATACATGAAAGATTCACTAACAGTGAGTACCTGAATGTCTGATTCTCCCACTGTTTTATACACATGAAAGATTCACTAACACTGAACACCTGAATGTCTGATTCTATACATGAAAGATTCACTAACACTGAACACCTGAATGTCTGATTCTCCCACTGTTTTATACACATGAAAGATTCACTAAAAGTGAGTACCTGAATGTCTGATTCTATACATGAAAGATTCACTAACAGTGAGTACCTGAATGTCTGATTCTATATATGAAAGATTCACTAACAGTGAGTACCTGAATGTCTGATTCTATACATGAAAGATTCACTAACGGTGAGTACCGGAGTGTCTGATTCTATACATGAAAGATTCACTAACGGTGAGTACCTGAGTTTCTGATTCTATACATAGATTCACTAACGGTGAGTACCCGAGTGTCTGATTCTACACATGAAAGATTCACTAACGGTGAGAACCTGAGTGTCTGATTCTATATGTGAAAGATTCACTAACGGTGAGTACCTGAGTGTCTGATTCTATATGTGAAAGATTCACTAACGGTGAGTACCCGAGTGTCTGATTCTATATGTGAAAGATTCACTAACGGTGAGAACCTGAGTGTCTGATTCTATACGTGAAAGATTCACTAACGGTGAGTACCCGAGTGTCTGATTCTACACATGAAAGATTCACGGTGAGTACCCAAGTGTCTGATTCTACACATGAAAGATTCACTAACGGTGAGTACCTGAGTGTCTGATTCTACACATGAAAGATTCACTAACGGTGAGTACCTGAGTGTCTGATTCGCCCATCGTTTTTCCGTTTCATCATGTCCTCGAGTTCGTCGTCGGTGAAGAGGCCATCCTCGAACTCCATGCTGTCGTCGGACAACATTTCCGCCCCGCTCGCCTCCGCGCTGCCATGCTGCTGGCCCGGCTCACGATGTGGGAACGCCGTCTCGCCATGCTGCACCTAAAACAAAGTTAAACAGTTTAATGACACCACTAGAGAATTGATGAACTGTAAAAAGGAGGAAATCTAGAGGGGTCCCGAAATATCTTCAAATCCTAGGTTAAAATCTGTGCCATCTGACACATTTTGGAGGAAAGGACGATTAAAATGCGAGGAAACGCAATGTTCCATGAGAAGAAGACAGCTGATCCGAAGAGAATTCCCACCCCTGAGTGATAAAGGGTTTTGTTCCAACCAGTGCACCATGCTTGATGTGCGGTCGGTTTGGAACTGATCACCATCACTAGCAGTCCATTGAGCTATTTCTCGTTCTAATCAGTGCATCACAAGTGGTATATCAAAGACTGTGATATGTGTTATCCTGTTTGTGGGATGGTGCATATAAAAGATCTCTTGCTAGTACACTGGTTGGAACAAGAAATAGGCAAATGGGTCCACGGATGGGGATCTACCCAGACTGACCATACACCAGATGAAAACAAGAAGAAAACATCATTTAAACAAGAATTCTGTGGAAAATAATGTCTTGCCTATCATAAATTCACAACAGTGTCACTAATAGTTGCATCCACAGTTGCTTCTCTTAATTATCTTAAGTTTTTTGTTTAATTTATAAAAATATAAAATAAATAAAAATTTGTTTTAGATTAATCTACATGTACTAGACTATTTTATTTTCATGCTTATATACAACAAGTTCCAGCACACTGTCCTGTCCACAACCTTCAGCTGTGTGGATTGTTTAATCTAAGGCTCAGTGAGAGTGATGTCAGTGTAGCAGTGTAGTGGGCTATTCATCTCACTAGAATGACAATCACAGGAACAGCCTTTTCACTCTTTTCTCTCTTCTTTTTGTTTGTGATGGTACCTTAATAGTTAAGGTTTTTTCCATGGATCACATATTGGTGCAAGAATGTGTTTATTTCCTGTAGGCCAATTTCAATTAGTAAATTATAGTTTTGTTTTGTTTAATGATACCACTAGAGCACATTGATTAATTAATCATTGGCTATTGGATGTCAAACATTTGATAATTCTGACTTGTAGTCATCAGAGAAAACCCGCTACATTTTTCCTAATGGAGCTAGGAATCTTTTATATGCACTTTCCACCAAACAGAAAAGCACATACCATGGCCTTCAACCAGTTGTGGTGCACTGGTTGGAACAAGAAAAACCATAATCAGTTGAATCGAAACACCGATGTGGTTCGATCCTAAGCTAAATCCCGCCCCTGTGATGTAAGCTACATGTATTTGTAAGTACATTCAAAGTGTTTCTGGTCATCCTAATGCCAACTCCCAATAATTTCATGTGTGTATTAACCTTCTGACTACTACAGGCCACATACTGTACACTGTATACAGTGCATTCCCCAATTCATATTTCACGCCGTTTTTACACACGGCACTCACCAGAAACGGAAATTTAATACAGGAAACAGTTTACTTGACAGCATGCTAGCTTTTGTTTTATGTTTTTTAATCGAAAATACTTTGGAATTTTGAGTTAAAAAAGTGGTTTTCAGCAAGTATTTTCACTTGACAACAATTGCATTTTCAGGGATCAACAGCTGATTGTGACAGCTAATATGAGAATAAAGTTGATTGTTTTACTAACAACGAAAATCACCACATATTGGGATATGAATCATAGTTTGGGTTTTTTCATTCTGGTTTAGAAAACCACAGTATCAGGAATTGTGGACATAAATACCAGACAGCTGGCCACAAATGCTCGTAAGTAGACGTGACTTTCAATTTTTTGCCTAATTTTAATCAACGTTAACTGATCTTAAATATCATTAAAATTATAAAATCCCACGAAAATAATACTTACTGATTCAAATATGAAATTTAGTTTATGTATTTATAAAACATTTATAAGTGAATATATGTGAGTATAAATAACAAACTTGTACCCACTCAATGTTGTTTTTGTAAAAAATTAATCCAGTAATCTAAAAATTAAAAGATAAAATTAATTTTGAGCTACTATAAACATTATGATGATCAGAAACACACTGGATTTACAAGAAGAAACATTAATGTTTTAAAGAAGAAAATATCACACTATAAGGCAAGAGGTTATAATTATTGTCTGTAATAAAAAGTATTTAATAAAAACAAGTGTACTTCATCGGCCTGTTCCGCTAGACGCGCAGTCATGTCCACGGAATTGATGATGCTCTGATGCTGCTGTAGTAGTTGCGACTGGAACATCGTCTGCTGCAGGAAGTGGAGATATGGTTGGGGGATAACCAATGCCTGCTGGGTTGTCGCGACCTGTTTAACATTAAGTAAGAGAACTGAACACACAATAATAATATCTCTTGTGCTAGAATGGAGTTATGCAAAATTTCAGCCCACAATTCAAAATACTTGAATTAAAATGATAATTAATAGTTTTGGAGATATGGTTTGTTGAAATAAGGCTGCCATGCTCCTTTTTGCACATGTATGTGAATTAATTTTTGAGTTGAAATTTTGTACAATTACATTCTACTAGTATTTTTTAGAATTTTTTCAGTGAAATCTGAGGGCATCACCCATAGAGATTTCTTAAAGTTTGGCATGGAATGACAAAACAGTGTAGAAAAATGTATTTATATTAAGGGACATTTATAAAAACATTACAGCAAGTTCTATTAAATTAATAATCAGACTGCAAAATTAGGATTATTAAATATTTACTCAATTTAATTATGCTTTATTTGTCCAGCATACCACATAGCATAGGGTGATGAACTTTAAAGGCAGAATATTAAATACAGGGTAAAATGTCCTGTCATGTCAGCGGCTAACAGTCACAGCTGTCTACATGTATGTCCTAAGTTAGGTTTTTAGAAACACACATTCTGACATTTAAATGGGGTTTTCAAAGTCTAAAAGAAAACAACCTTATTTATTTATTTATGTTTATTTAACAATTATGCTACCTGTGAATTTCCATTAGATGTAAATGTTGATGTTGATGAAACCTCATCAGCTGACTTATCAGTTGCATCAACAGTGGGTTTTCCATCAACATTTTCCAACACATTGGCAGGACTTATCGATTTCCCATTGACATCGACGGACGCAGCCACATCATTCGTCTCATTTTCACTCCCAGCAACAGACGGTTCCACTTCGGAGGGTTCAGTCGGATCGGACTTATCTCCCTTGGTTAAGTCTGCAGATTTACCTCCCTTGACCGCCTCATCTTGGCCATGTTCCGTCTCTTCCAGTTTTATCTGCACTGACCGTGACTCCGCGGGCATATTTCTTCTGCCGCTGAACGGATGCTGAGAGAATGTATTGCACAAGACATTTCAAAGTGGAGAATGCCTCCCTACTGAAACGTGACAGTCACATATTTCAGTCCAGTTCAACTGGTAACAGTCACATATTTCACTGTCTATTTCACATGGGATGTCACATTTATATCAGTCATTTTATGGTCAATTGCACAGCAGCATCTTTAACCTGAAAAAAAAAAATATATATATATATATATATGTATTCATGTAAAAAAAAATTCTTTCAAACATTCTTTTAATACTGTTGGAAGAAATTAAAATAAAAACAAAAGTTTGGTATCTACATGTATTTTAATAATTTTTCTGACCAGTTTTTGATGTCACTGAAAGATAAAAAAAATATCCATAATCCAATCTACATTCACCTGACATGAACATATGCATCAGCCTCGGTGACGTACGGGTTAAGCTATCGGATATAAGGCTGGTAGGTATTGGGTTCGCAGCCTGGTATCAGCTCCCACCTAGAGCAAGTTCTAATGATTACTGATTCAAGATTACATATACAGCAAGGAACATTTTGTTCAGTATCGCGATGCGATTCACTATGCAAGTTTCAGAGTTCGCTACATAATTTTAAAATATTAAACAGTAGTTGCTAATAAATTTTCAATTGACTATGGTCCACGACAGTCACTTTTTGCACCCTTGTTTTGGCTTCGTACACAATAAATAAAGCATATCTTACCGTAATTTCACTTGAAATCCATATTTCATAAAAGGTACAATTTTTTAATCACAAGATTTTCTTCAAACACATTTAGGTGCAAATCAAAAAAATTCAACAGCAATTTTGCATTGCAATTTTTTCAGCATTCTTAAAACGGAAACGTTATGTACCCAGTTTATGGTTATTGTAAAGGAGATGCAAAGAGACGTCACTGGAATACTGATGTCATTCAAATTCAAAATTAGCTATATTATTACAATGCTTCGCCACATTAAAATAAAAACTGGTCTACTAACATTGACCCGTCAAATTTCTATAACAAGCAGACAATTAATGTTGTTTACAGGTCGGTGTTTTTTTCATAATTCTGAACAAAATATTAATTTTAAGTTTTAAAAGATGAAATAAATAAAAAGTACCTTTATATCATATCAAAATATTACCGTTGGATATGTTTTATTTAATGTGTACAAAGCCAAAACAAGGGTTTGAAAAGTGACTGTCATTGACCTTTGAAATGTTGCTAATCAAAATTTTGAAAACAAAATATTCTCTAGCAGCTAGCTGTACAGTATTTGAACATTTCATACATATCAGTACGCACCTGGAAATCAATTAAGCACAATCTGATTTTAACTGCATGGCTTATACTTCACAAGCAATTGAACATTTCGTGGATACAATACACTGAAATTAATGTCCTATGAATACATGGATGCCAAATAATGCCATTGTATTGCACTCCACGCATTTGACTTTTTGTTTTGTCTTTAAGTCTTGTAGCCCTATAATGTAACAGGTGGCAAGTATATGGCAAAATGACGCAAAAATATAATTAAACAAGAGTGCTCTTCCTTGCACGGGTACTCGAGTCCTGTGAACAGAATCACGTCTAGCTAGACTGGACCCATGTCCGAGTACTCGAGTACTCGTGGAGACCCTACTAATTAACTATGAAGCTGAAATCAAACTGGTGTAAGTTATTCATTCATGACATCTCAGTAAATACCCAGTAAATATAGAATATACATGTATATGTAAAAACTCAATATCAGGTTTAAACCCTGTTGGCACAGCCAAGCATTTCTAAGTGCCTTTTTGACTGCATTAATTTAATTGCTTAATTAATTTCCTGGTGTATACTTGTGAAGCTTAATCAAATAGTACAAACATAAAACAAAAAACCTCCCCCCCCCCCCCCCAACATTTCAATTTTGGTACTGAAATTTCAACAACAAGTTGTATTCGCTTAGTTTAACACCCAATAACAATGAATTTATTGTGCTGAGGTTGCTAAACATTCATTCATTCATTCATTCATTGTTCAGGTAATAAACATGCAAGCACAAACTGGAGCAATGTTATAGGATTTAGTTGTTTCTGACTGGAGATGCCACTACAAAACTGAATGTTATCCTTCAATAAAGTGCAGGAAATGACAACACTGTTAACTTCATCTATTACAACCATTTGGCTGATATAAAAAATTCAAATAGTTATACTTTATAACAAATATTAAAGTCGCAAACTGTGTAGTTTCAACCTATAAAAATGGACACAATTTGGTTAATCTACAAACCTGTAATACATCTGGATAAAGCTACAATAAAATCTGTCTGCGATGTTGAAATGGGGAAATACCCTCTAAAAATAGAATACCAGTAGAGCTTGTCTCCATAACTGTTACTTCTCAAAGATGTTTGCATTTTTAAAATACGAAAAATTCATTTCATGGTATTACAAACACCAGGATGACCAGAAACACTTCGGATATTCAGAAATGGATAATCTAAACAATAAAATGTAAGAAATGTCCAATTTCAATGATAAAAAATGGCTCTAATAATAAAAAATAACCGTGCAGTGTTTAAAAACTAGGGTCTGTGACTTTAATGTTAAGCCTAACAGAGTAATGTTTCACCATGTTATAGTCGAATATCACATACACGACAATACATGTTTTCAATTTTCAATACAGGCTATTTCAATTTGATCAAAATTATCAACAATCCCATATTAAAATTGCTTTTTGGCTATAAAAGGAAAATCAACCATGACAAATCTTTAGATTAGTTCTGCAATTTGTGTGATTTTCCCTGAATCCAGCTGCATACTGCACACACTAAAAATTATCTACAATAATGTCCACTGGCGTAGCCAGGATTTTAAAGGGAGGGGGGCAACCCATATTGGGGGTCCAACCCTCACTATATACATATGTATGTATGCCACTGATGATGTCACATACAAATAATGATGTCATCCTTGTTTTCGAATAAACATTTAGCATAGGTATTATATTCTGCAAGAACTAAGATGTTTTCGACACTTAATATTTGCATGAAAGCAAAAGTAGCAATAACATTTTTTACTTTGTACTGGGAATACAAAGTAAACAGTAAACCATATAGCTTACAGTTGACAACTTTATTATAAAGTTAATCTTTAACTATAAAATGCCTATACCGAGTTCATGTAAAAGCTCTAAATAAAGCAATTAAGCCCACCTACTTTAACTGACCATTAATTTGACATGACTTGTGGTTTAAGATGCCTCACAGCATGATGGGTTCACAATTTTACTATAAAGTTAACCTTTTTACTATAAAATACCTATACCGGGTTCATCAAAAAGCTCTAAATAAAGCAATTAAGCCCATCTACTTTAACTGACCATTCAGATGACTTGTGCTTCAAGATGCCTCACAGCATGATCATCATCAGATTTATACAATATGAGTAGAGTGTGTACAATCAAACTAACACTCCGATCAGACCAAGTAGCGTGCAGCACCGTGCAATTTTAATGTCGGCTTCTTTCAGACTCTCCACTCAGCCGAGTCCAACAACTGATTTATGTCAAAGGTCACTGTGCGCACCACAAGCGACAAAAAAAGAGTATTCCACTTGGACAAATGACTGTTGACAAAGTGGTTCCGCCCGAATTGGGGTGTTAAGAGAATGATCGTTCATGAACATAAGCCAAAACAGTCGACAAAGGATTATGAGAGGGTAACTGCATTATGGCATGAAACTGAGACTTATTCATCTTCCCACCAGTTCCGTTTCACAAGTTAAACAAAAAGACTTTATCAGACCGTAACGCCTACTGCTAATTTGAATAAGAGTTAAGGTAAAGTACATACATGCAGCAAATTCATACATGTAAGGAATATCATAATCTATTTTGTTAAACACCTTTTATGATACATGTATCTTAAGTAAAGGAACACACCCTCAACAATTAGTATACATTGTATGTATGCTTTGGGGTTTTGTTCTGTTTGGGCTTTTCGTTATGTGTTTTGGATTTAGGGGGGGGGGGGGGGGGGAAGGTTGCATAAAACAAAATATTTTAAAATATTGTTTAATCAAACTAAAAATTGATTAGCCACTAGTATTTAATGTTTTAAAATTGATTAGCCACTAGTATTTAATGTTTTAAAATTGATTAGCCACTAGTATTTAATGTTTTAAAATTGATTAGCCACTAGTATTTAATGTTTTAGAATTGTGAGGTGAGAAGTGCTTAGTGATGACTGAAACTTGTATAATGGTGACACAATACTGTACAAAATGGTCCCATGTGTTTCTGTTTTTTCTGTATGAACACAATCTATCCCCACCCCCACCAACATTACACCATCTGTTATTTTTCAACTTGTTCTGATACCCCTTGATCCAGCTGAATCATTGGCTCGCCACACCTGTATGTTGTTACAGGTTAGTCTGGCCAACAGAGAGGACATATATACCCATGTAGCTCAGTGGTCAAACATTCTGCTGATGCGCTGTCAGTCTGGAATCGATCCCCATCTGTGGGCCAATTGGGCTATTACTCGTTCCAGCCAGTGCTCCACAACTGGTGTAAAAAAGGCTGTGGTATATGTCCTATTCTGTCTTTGGAATGGCACATATAAACGATCCCTTTCTGTTAATAAAAACTAGTGAAATGGTGGCAGCAGGCTTCCTCTCATTATCTGTGTAGTTCTTAACCATATGGCAGATGCCATATAACCATAAATAAAAATGTGTCGAGTGCATCATTAAATAAAATATTTCTTTCTTCTGGCAATTTTATACAAAGTGTTCTGTGACTGTAAATTTCATCGGCTCTCTTTCATTCACCAACTAAATCAGAGACTGTGCCCAGGATGGATGTGCCTGAACCCTAAGTGGATACAGGTACATGTTGTATGGGAATGCAATGTGAGTTCATGCTATGCCAAATTCAGAACATGATGATTACCATAGATGCAAATATATATTTTTGTCTGTACAGTATAGAACTCAGGGTTAAGCCTAAACATTTCAGAGTTGTGAAAATAATTATTATATTACACTGGCATATTACTATACAATCCCTGCAATTAAAAAAATGTTCATAGCCAAAAAACATGCCATTGTAAAAACACTGAACATAGTCCAAGGCAGAAAATTATTAACTCCACAACAATCTTCACGGCACTGCCAACTGCTGTGGCCAATTGCAGGGGTTGTCAATATTATATATTAATGGAAAGAATTAAGGGAAAATATTGTAGACCAGATTGAATTCACTATTAGATTAGTTATTTCTGTATAAAATACTCAGATGCAATGTGGGATTGACTGCCTGTAACACAGGCCACTTCCTGATACTACATGTATGCATGCATGTATCGTATGAGAGTTTCGGCTGCAGTCAATATACACACCGTTAGTAGTTACTATCAATCCGTTCCCTTATTTCTTTCTATGAGTATAATATTAAGTGATATAAACGTTGGTAAAATATTTGCAGTATGCAGTAGGCCTGCATGGTTGGAACTTTAAACTGCTAGTTGAGCATGACTACCTTGATTAACATGCACAGAATCCAAAAATCACCTACGTGTAATTGGTCAAAACATACATTTGTGTAGCATCATGTTATTTATTTATTTAAACCTCATTCTCATAAAATCTCACAGACAGTTAAAGTTTGTGTCATTAATTAATCATCGGCTACTGGATGTCAAACATTTGGTAGTCATCAGAGGAAACCCGCTACATTTTTCCTAATGCAGCGAGGGCTCTTCTATATGCACTTTCCCAGACATACCATGGCCGTTGACCAGTTCTCGTGCACTGGTTGAATGGGTCCACCAAGGTGGTTCTATCCAGCGACGAAAGCACATCAGACGAGCACTCAACTGACTGAACTAAATCCTGCCCCCCTCACAGACAGATCCACATACCATGACCCCATACATTTCAATCCATCCCCCCCCCCCCCCCCCCCCCCCCCAATATCACTGACTGACTGCAACTACATTGTGTATGTTCCTGTAAACAGTGTGATTTGCTGTGTGTTATAAATTTAATGGGATCCCAACTTAATAATAAACTAATAGATAATCATTATCGCTTTGGCAATGAATTAGTGCATGTATACATACACATTTTACAATTTATTTGTTTAATATCTCTGTGAGTTTCATATATTTAAAACAGAATTACATGTAAACCAAAACAAACTGGATATATACACAATAATAAAAACACCACAATACATACTGAACAGTTCATTTAGAATGCAGTTAAGTTTATGCATAATTAATTCTGTTGAGAACTACATGTACACACATTTCAGTCCTTAAATCCATACACACACACACACACACATGTATATACATGTAAATATAAGTGAAACAAGAAACCTCAATAACACGCATGAACATACTTGATACTTAATATGCAGATCAATATATATTACATTCTAGTATTATTTGTAAAAACAAAAAAGCACTCAATACAAGGCTAATCCGCGACAAGGATGTTTTCAGAATCTAAACCTACATGATCACCACAAAGGACGGACAACACACTTGTTAAAACTGTTTACCCTTGAGAATGTGTAATGACTGCAACACCTTTAACAAACAGAAAACAAGCCGTGCCACAAACGCAGACCGTGACCAACGAAACGCCTGCATGCAACCTGAACGGCAATCTATTCACCGCTCGTCATGGCCCTATGACGTGCAGACATGCTTACCTTAAAGTATACAAACCGCAAACACTGGCCGACTGGGAAACACACACACACACACAAGACTATTGAACCACACGATGCTGGGGATGTCTCCATGTTAGAGTTTGGAAAAGCATCAAAGTTGGCAACTCTGTGTTTACTGTACTGAATGACCATCCGTCACACGTGACTGACCGCGATCCCGAACAATGCTTTTATTTACTGCTTCAAAGAAGTGCTCCGATTATTGCCAAACTTCCCGTTACCGCTGTTACAAAAACGGCTGCATTATGCGATACAGCATAATGTTCGGTGGAGCATGACTCCTAGTGTGCTCAGTCCATTATACATTTTGAATTGCTGTGAATAATCCAAATCTAATTATTTACACTTAATATTCTTGAAAATGGGATCATACAACTATTGTAAATGCATTATTGTAAAAGTTGTATTGTTGCAACTGCTATTTGTATCAATTAATAAAATAATAAACATTAAGTAAATTGTAAATTGCTATGGGAACATGCAGTAAAGTAATATCAGTCATGCATATTTTTAAATCTTGATAATTTACAATGACATGAATATGTAGGCTATATAAATATAGATAGTGATAGTCCATCCCACAGGTGACATCTTATTTCATACTATGGAATTTACTAAAAGTTATTATTTCTGACCCGATTGTTTTCTAAATGGCACACCAAACTTACATTATTTACCAAAAAATATTTTTGTAGAAGGATGGGATGGACTATAGATATCACCCATCACCCAGCTGTAAGTGAGTATTGGTACGACAGTTCATTCATATTCATTTATTCATCACAAAAGTACTCAAACTGAAAAGGACCGGCCTCGGTGGCATCGTGGCAGGCCATCGGTCTACAGGCTGGTAGGTACTGGGTTCGGATCCCAGTCGAGGCATGGGATTTTTAATCCAGATACCGACTCCAAACCCTGAGTGAGTGCTACGCAAGGCTCAATGGGTAGGTGTAAACCACTTGCACCGACCAGTGATCCATAACTGGTTCAACAAAGGCCATGGTTTGTGCTATCCTGCCTGTGGGAAGCGCAAATAAAAGATCCCTTGCTGCCTATCGGAAGAGTAGCCCATGTAGTGGCGACAGCGGGTTTCGTCTCAAAACCTTGGTGGTCCTGAACCATATGTCTGACGCCATATAACCGTAAATAAAATGTGTTGAGTGCATCGTAAAATAAAGCACTTCTTTCTTTCTTTCAAACTGAAAAAACAAAAAACCCAACTTAATACTGGAAAAGTGGTATACACCTGTGCAAAAGGTAAGCACCACCCATTAGTGAAAAGAAACATCTGGACATGTGAAAAGTTCCTCCGTCGTCCAGACCTTGGCCTACCATTAACATCATGTATTTGTACATATTACTGACTCTAACAACTGATGCCAGTGTGGTTATGTTCAATTGTCTCCCATTCTGTCTGCGTGACAGTCCAGTGCTACGCATGCCAATAATGTACTATTTTGTGTCACCTTTAGTTTGCCACAGTGTTCACACACACAAAAAAAAAGAACCATTTGGATGGTGTAATGAGTTTTATAACCATTACTATGGCAAGATAACAGTTGAATGATGACATGAAATAGTGGATTATTGACATACATAACACTGGATTGTCATGCTCAGAGAATATGGCAGACAATTGAACATAACTACACTGGCATCGGTCGTTAGATTCAATAATATGTATAAACACATGATGCCAATGATAGCCGAAGATCTGGACAGTCGGAGAAGACAAAACCGTAACACGTAATCAGAGCCGTATCTCCACACAATGCAGAGTCAAATGGGCATTTGGCAAAATAGTGGATAATTCCATGAATCTCTATCCAGTGCCTCGTCTAAGTGTTAAGATGATTCCCAATGACCAACAGAAGAATGTTAGAGTCTGATGGGGAACACATAAGAGGGTGTTCGATCGCGCATCAGGCTTTAACTGTAAACTGAATCTTGTGACTATACTAGGGGTGGGACGTAGCCCAGTGGTAAAGTGTTCGCTTGATGTGCGGTCCGTTTGGGATCGATCCCCGTCAGTGGGCCCATTGGCCTATTTCTTACTCCAAACAGTGCACCACGACTGGTACATCAAAGGCCATGGTATGTGCTATCCTGTCTATGGGATGGTGCATATAAAAGATCCCTTGCTGCTAATCGAAAAGAATAGCCCATGAAGTGGCGACAGTGGGTTTCCTCTCTCAATATCTGTGTGGTCCTTAACCATATGTCGAACGCCATATAACCGTAAATAAAATGTGTTGAGTGCATCGTTAAATAAAACATTTTCCTTGTGACAATACTTGGAACACTCAACAGGCGAGATACCAGGATATTATCTTGGATAGTTGTCATTCCTCTTTTTGTCAATCATGCATGCAAAGGTGTCTTCATGCATGACATACTTGACCTCATTGTGCCACATCAGTTTTCGGGGACCTGAAGCACAATACAATTAATATTCTACTATGGCCTGGAAGAAGCCCTGACCTAAACCTTAGATAGCATATCAGGGATGCATGGTTACAGAGAGAGAGAGATGGTCCAGTGTAGACTTTACAGGCACATGACAAGGAATGACAGAAAATAAAGTGCTTGAGTATTCGTTGATTGGCGTCTAGGATGAGAAGACATGTCCAATACATCATCATGGCACAGGGTAAATATACCCAATATTGAACAATGACATGCTCAAAACTGTTTCCGTGTGTTGGTTCACATTTACAGATCTATGGTTTTACCGACCATCAGATTGAGTGCAGCAATAGCTGTAAGCAGTATGGCAAATGCTAATTTTAACTCACTTGTTAAAGTGTTAATAAAAGCCTTTACTATCTCTATGACATCATTAGCACTATATTGTTTCTTTCAGTATTATCTATTGCAATCAGATAGTGGTGAATAAAATGTTAAACATTATTGGCGTTCTCATAGTATGGGATGGCCTGTGCTTGGTGCTAAACTTTTGTGCAGGTGTATAGTTGGACTTGTGTGTTATTCTAATAATAACAAAGTTGATCTATTTACTACATGCATGTTAATGTTATGGTTGTACTTTGACAACCTACATTTAGTAACTGGCTTCATTCAATGGATCTCAACAATTGTACAGTGAATAAAAGCATACTTAAAGTTTATTAGTAAATTACAGTTGGTAAATAATATATAAATTATCACACTTGCGGTTAATAAAATTGATTCATTCCATAAATTTTGTATGGCACTCACATGTAATTATCTCAATACATCTATACTGCTTTGAGTGATGCAGCATTTGTTACTTATATTAATGTATTGCACAACTGATGCTGTTAATACAATGTACACATGTTAAATTGTGTTATATACAACATGTAAATGTATTATACAATTATAGGGGGTGGGATGTAGCCCAGATGTAAAGTGGATATCCAATACATGGTCAGTCTAGGATCGAGCCTCACCGGTGGGCCCATTAGGCTATTCCTCGTTCCAACTAGTGCTCCACAACTGGAGTAACAAAGGCTGTGGTATATATACTATCCTGTCTGTGGTATATATACTATCCTGTCTGTGGTATATATACTATCCTGTCTGTGGTATATATACTATCCTGTCTGTGGGATGACCCATAAAAAAGATCTCTTGCTGCTAATCAAAGAGTAGTCGATGGAAATGAAGCAGCAGGTTTCCTCTCTAATATTTCTATGGTCCTTACGTCAGACACCATATAACTGTAGTTAAAATGTGTTGAGTGTGTCATTAAATTTAACATTTCTTTCTTTGCTTACATAATTACAGCTATTGTTATGTACCTGTATGTTCATATACAGCACTTGGTTAATGGGAAAGGTGATGATGTGAGAGAATCAGCCATATGTTAGTCACGAGTGGGATATATGGCTGATATAACTGATATGTGTGTTTGGTCCACGCTAATGACATACACGTTCTTGTGTGAACCATGGAAAGACACTGTGACGCTGTAACAAGACTCGCCACCAAGCGTAATCCAAACAAACAAAATCAATAACACACTGTCCTGCACTGGAGAGGACAAGTGAATTGTGTGTGACTGGCACCTGCCATTTAACAAGCACAACACAAATAACGGGTGTCGTCACTGATGACAGCCAGCCAGCCTTGATAGACATGATATAACAAGAGTAACACAAATAATGGGTGTCGTCACTGATGACAGCCAGCCAGCCTTGATAGACATGATATAACAAGAGTAACACAAATAATGGGTGTCGTCACTGATGACAGCCAGCCTTGATACACATGATATAACAAGAGTAACACAAATAATGGGTGTCGTCACTGATGACAGCCAGCCTTGATAGACATGATATAACAAGAGTAACACGAATGAGGGTGTTGTCACTAATGACAGCGAGCCAGCCATGATAGACATAATATAACAAGAGTAACACAAATAACGGGTGTTGTCACTGATGACAGCCAGCCTTAACAGACATGATATAACAAGAGTAACACAAATAATGGGTGTGGTCACTGATGACAGCCAGCCAGCCTTGATAGACATGATATAACAAGAGTAACACAAATAACGGGTGTTGTCACTGATGACAGCCAGCCTTAATAGACATGATATAACAAGAGTAACACAAATAATGGGTGTGGTCACTGATAACAGCCAGCCAGCCTTGATAGACATGATATAACAAGAGTAACACAAATAATGGGTGTCGTCACTGATGACAGCCAGCCAGCCTTGATAGACATGATATAACAAGAGTCACACAAATAATGGGTGTCGTCACTGATGACAGCCAGCCAGCCTTGATAGACATGATATAACAAGAGTAACACAAACAAGAGGTGTTATCACTGATGACAGCCAGCCTTGCTAGACATAATATAACAAGAGTAACACAAATAACGGGTGTTGTCACTGATGACAGCCAGCCAGCCTTGATAGACATGATATAACAAGAGTAACACAAATAACGGGTGTTGTCACTGATGACAGCCCACCAGCCTTGATAGACATGATATAACAAGAGTAACACAAATAACGGGTGTTGTCACTGATGACAGCCAGCCTTGATAGACATGATATAACAAGAGTAACACAAATAATGGGTGTCGTCACTGATGACAGCCAGCCTGCCTTGACAGACATGATATAACAAGAGTAACACAAATAATGGGTGTCGTCACTGATGACAGCCAGCCAGCCTTGATAGACATGATATAACAAGAGTAACACAAATAACGGGTGTTGTCACTGATGACAGCCAGCCAGCCTTGATAGACATGATATAACAAGAGTAACACAAATAACGGGTGTTGTCACTGATGACAGCCAGCTAGCCTTGATAGACATGATATAACAAGAGTAACACAAACAAGAGGTGTTATCACTGATGACAGCCAGCCAGCCTTGATAGACATGATATAACAAGAGTAACACAAATAACGGGTGTTATCACTGATGACAGCCAGCCAGCCTTGATAGACATGATATAACAAGAGTAACACAAATAATGGGTGTCGTCACTGATGACAGCCAGCCAGCCTTGATAGATATGATATAACAAGAGTAACACAAATAACGGGTGTTGTCACTGATGACAGCTAGCCTTGATAGACATGATATAACAAGAGTAACACAAATAATGGGTGTCGTCACTGATGATAGCCAGCCAGCCTTGATAGACATGATATAACAAGAGTAACACAAATAACGGGTGTTGTCACTGATGACAGCCCACCAGCCTTGATAGACATGATATAACAAGAGTCACACAAATAATGGGTGTCGTCACTGATGACAGCCAGCCAGCCTTGATAGACATGATATAACAAGAGTAACACAAACAAGAGGTGTTATCACTGATGACTGCCAGCCAGCCTTGATAGACATGATATAACAAGAGTAACACAAATAACGGGTGTTGTCACTGATGACAGCCCACCAGCCTTGATAGACATGATATAACAAGAGTCACACAAATAACGGGTGTTGTCACTGATGACTGCCAGCCAGCCTTGATAGACATGATATAACAAGAGTAACACAAACAAGAGGTGTTATCACTGATGACAGCCAGCCTTGCTAGACATAATATAACAAGAGTAACACAAATAACGGGTGTTGTCACTGATGACAGCCCACCAGCCTTGATAGACATGATATAACAAGAGTAACACAAATAACGGGTGTTGTCACTGATGACAGCCAGCCTGGATAGACATGATATAACAAGAGTAACACAAATAACGGGTGTTGTCACTGATGACAGCCCACCAGCCTTGATAGACATGATATAACAAGAGTACCGTATATCTTCGCCTGTAAGTCGATCTCGGCTATAAGTCGAGTCCCTAATTTCAAGCCCTGAAAACGTATTTTTTTATTGACCCGTTTATAAGTCGACCCATGAAAAACTACTTATAAATATTGAAATATTTCTTATTTTCAGCACATGAGAACAATAATATTTGAACAAAAGAAAATTATTTTACAAACTTCGGTTTTCACGTTTTGTACATCGCAATATAATCAGACTATTCCAATCAAACTATCATTATTACATAGCATCAAAACGAAATATTCCCTTAGTAGAGAGTGAAAGCTGTTTGACTGTTACTGTATAGTACTGTACAGATGGTTTTGTGCACAGACAACAACTTTATTTATAAACACTGACAACAGATCACTACGATAAAACTGAAAGTATCACGTTTTGCCGCCATATTAATACATGTAAGGAGGATAACTCTGGAAAGTACACTGGTTTTTGTACCAAATGATGTGTGTCCCTATTGCTCTAGATAGTGAACTGCAGAGATCAGTCTATTTTAAGGGAAAGCTCAGTAATATTCATGAAGTTAATCACCGCCAAAACATTGTTTGAACAACCATTAATGCCAGTGACCAGATTTCAAAATAAACTCAGGCAACAGGTAGTTAGTATTGTTTACATTTTTACTATTAGTGATGATTGTTAATTTAACTAAGTGGACTGTTGTCTTGGCATGTGAGTGAGATCGTACGCCTTTTCGCATAACCAAAACCGTTCTAATGCCAAAAAAAAAAGGTTATAAAAAATAAATGTGTCAAATTAACATATTTGAGTATAAATACATGGCATACTTCAACAATAAAACTTGTAAAATAATCCACAAAACAGTAATATTTTTTGTTGAATTTTTTTTACCCTCTTATAAGTCGACCCCCCAAGTTATAAAATAATTTTTGGGTGAAAAAAATTCGACTTATAGGCGAAGATATACGGTAACACAAATAACGGGTGTTGTCACTGATGACAGCCCACCAGCCTTGATAGACATGATATAACAAGAGTCACACAAATAACGGGTGTTGTCACTGATGACTGCCAGACAGCCTTGATAGACATGATATAACAAGAGTAACACAAACAAGAGGTGTCATCACTGATGACAGCCAGCCTTGCTAGATATAATATAACAAGAGTAACACAAATAACGGGTGTCGTCACTGATGACAGCCCACCAGCCTTGATAGACATGATATAACAAGAGTAACACAAATAACGGGTGTTGTCACTGATGACAGCCAGCCTTGATAGACATGATATAACAAGAGTAACACAAATAACGGGTGTTGTCACTGATGACAGCCAGCCTTGACAGACATGATATAACAAGAGTAACACAAATAACGGGTGTTGTCACTGATGACTGCCAGCCAGCCTTGATAGACATGATATAACAAGAGTAACACAAATAACGGGTGTTGTCACTGATGAGAGCCCACCAGCCTTGATAGACATGATATAACAAGAGTAACACAAATAACGGGTGTTGTCACTGATGACAGCCCACCAGCCTTGATAGACATGATATAACAAGAGTCACACAAATAACGGGTGTTGTCACTGATGACTGCCAGCCAGCCTTGATAGACATGATATAACAAGAGTAACACAAATAACGGGTGTTGTCACTGATGACAGCCAGCCTTGATAGACATGATATAACAAGAGTAACACAAATAACGGGTGTTGTCACTGATGACAGCCCACCAGCCTTGATAGACATGATATAACAAGAGTAACACAAATAACGGGTGTTGTCACTGATGACAGCCCACCAGCCTTGATAGACATGATATAACAAGAGTCACACAAATAACGGGTGTTGTCACTGATGACTGCCAGCCAGCCTTGATAGACATGATATAACAAGAGTAACACAAACAAGAGGTGTTATCACTGATGACAGCCAGCCTTGCTAGACATAATATAACAAGAGTAACACAAATAACGGGTGTTGTCACTGATGACAGCCCACCAGCCTTGATAGACATGATATAACAAGAGTAACACAAATAACGGGTGTTGTCACTGATGACAGCCAGCCTTGATAGACATAATATAACAAGAGTAACACAAATAATGGGTGTCGTCACTGATGACAGCCAGCCAGCCTTGACAGACATGATATAACAAGAGTAACACAAATAACGGGTGTTGTCACTGATGACAGCCAGCCAGCCTTGATAGACATGATATAACAAGAGTAACACAAATAACGGGTGTTGTCACTGATGACAGCCAGCTAGCCTTGATAGACATGATATAACAAGAGTAACACAAACAAGAGGTGTTATCACTGATGACAGCCAGCCAGCCTTGATAGACATGGTATAACAAGAGTAACACAAATAACGGGTGTTGTCACTGATGACAGCCAGCCAGCCTTGATAGACATGATATAACAAGAATAACACAAATAACGGGTGTTGTCACTGATGACTGCCAGCCAGGCTTGATAGACATGATATAACAAGAGTAACACAAATAACGGGTGTTGTCACTGATGACAGCCAGCTAGCCTTGATAGACATGATATAACAAGAGTAACACAAATAATGGGTGTCGTCACTGATGACAGCCAGCCAGCCTTGATAGACATGATATAACAAGAATAACACAAATAACGGGTGTTGTCACTGATGACTGCCAGCCAGCCTTGATAGACATGATATAACAAGAGTAACACAAACAAGAGGTGTTATCACTGATCACTGATGACAGCCAGCCTTGCTAGACATAATATAACAAGAGTAACACAAATAACGGGTGTTGTCACTGATGACAGCCAGCCAGCCTTGATAGACATGATATAACAAGAGTAACACAAATAACGGGTGTTGTCACTGATGACAGCCAGCCAGCCTTGATAGACATGATATAACAAGAGTAACACAAACAAGAGGTGTTATCACTGATGACAGCCAGCCAGCCTTGATAGACATGATATAACAAGAGTAACACAAACAAGAGGTGTTATCACTGATGACAGCCAGCCAGCCTTGATAGACATGATATAACAAGAGTAACACAAATAACATCACTGATGACAGCCAGCTAGCCTTGATAGACATGATATAACAAGAGTAACACAAACAAGAGGTGTTATCACTGATGACAGCCAGCCAGCCTTGATAGACATGATATAACAAGAGTAACACAAACAAGAGGTGTTATCACTGATGACAGCCAGCCAGCCTTGATAGACATGATATAACAAGAGTAACACAAATAACGGGTGTTGTCACTGATGACAGCCAGCCAGCCTTGATAGACATGATATAACAAGAGTAACACAAATAACGGGTGTGGTCACTGATGACAGCCAGCCTTGCTAGACATAATATAACAAGAGTAACACAAATAACGGGTGTTGTCACTGATGACAGCCAGCCAGCCTTGACATACATGATATAACAAGAGTAACACAAATAACGGGTGTTGTCACTGATGACAGCCAGCTAGCCTTGATAGACATGATATAACAAGAGTAACACAAACAAGAGGTGTTATCACTGATGACAGCCAGCCAGCCTTGATAGACATGATATAAGAAGAGAAACACAAATAACGGGTGTTGTCACTGATGACAGCCAGCCAGCCTTGATAGACATGATATAACAAGAGTAACACAAATAACGGGTGTTGTCACTGATGACAGCCAGCCTTGATAGACATGATATAACAAGAGTAACACAAATAATGGGTGTCGTCATTGATGACAGCCAGCCTGCCTTGATAGACATGATATAACAAGAGTAACACAAATAATGGGTGTCGTCACTGATGACAGCCAGCCAGCCTTGATAGACATGATATAACAAGAGTAACACAAATAAAGGGTGTCGTCACTGATGACAGCCAGCCAGCCTTGATAGACATGATATAACAAGAGTAACACAAATAACGGGTGTCGTCACTGATGACAGCCAGCCAGCCTTGATAGACATGATATAACAAGAGTAACACAAATAACGGGTGTTGTCACTGATGACAGCCAGCCAGCCTTGATAGACATGATATAACAAGAGTAACACAAATAACGGGTGTTGTCACTGATGACAGCCAGCTAGCCTTGATAGACATGATATAACAAGAGTAACACAAACAAGAGGTGTTATCACTGATGACAGCCAGCCAGCCTTGATAGACATGGTATAACAAGAGTAACACAAATAATGGGTGTTGTCACTGATGACAGCCAGCCAGCCTTGATAGACATGATATAACAAGAATAACACAAATAACGGGTGTTGTCACTGATGACTGCCAGCCAGGCTTGATAGACATGATATAACAAGAGTAACACAAATAACGGGTGTTGTCACTGATGACAGCCAGCTAGCCTTGATAGACATGATATAACAAGAGTAACACAAATAACGGGTGTTGTCACTGATGACAGCCAGCCAGCCTTGATAGACATGATATAACAAGAGTAACACAAATAACGGGTGTGGTCACTGATGACAGCCAGCCTTGCTAGACATAATATAACAAGAGTAACACAAATAACGGGTGTTGTCACTGATGACAGCCAGCCAGCCTTGACATACATGATATAACAAGAGTAACACAAATAACGGGTGTTGTCACTGATGACAGCCAGCTAGCCTTGATAGACATGATATAACAAGAGTAACACAAACAAGAGGTGTTATCACTGATGACAGCCAGCCAGCCTTGATAGACATGATATAAGAAGAGTAACACAAATAACGGGTGTTGTCACTGATGACAGCCAGCCAGCCTTGATAGACATGATATAACAAGAGTAACACAAATAACGGGTGTTGTCAATGATGACAGCCAGCCTTGATAGACATGATATAACAAGAGTAACACAAATAATGGGTGTCGTCATTGATGACAGCCAGCCTGCCTTGACAGACATGATATAACAAGAGTAACACAAATAATGGGTGTCGTCACTGATGACAGCCAGCCAGCCTTGATAGACATGATATAACAAGAGTAACACAAATAAAGGGTGTCGTCACTGATGACAGCCAGCCAGCCTTGATAGACATGATATAACAAGAGTAACACAAATAACGGGTGTCGTCACTGATGACAGCCAGCCAGCCTTGATAGACATGATATAACAAGAGTAACACAAATAACGGGTGTTGTCACTGATGACAGCCAGCTAGCCTTGATAGACATGATATAACAAGAGTAACACAAATAATGGGTGTTGTCACTGATGACAGCCAGCCAGCCTTGATAGACATGATATAACAAGAATAACACAAATAACGGGTGTTGTCACTGATGACTGCCAGCCAGCCTTGATAGACATGATATAACAAGAGTAACACAAACAAGAGGTGTTATCACTGATGACAGCCAGCCTTGCTAGACATAATATAACAAGAGTAACACAAATAACGGGTGTTGTCACTGATGACAGCCAGCCAGCCTTGATAGACATGATATAACAAGAGTAACACAAATAACGGGTGTTGTCACTGATGACAGCCAGCCAGCCTTGACATACATGATATAACAAGAGTAACACAAATAACGGGTGTTGTCACTGATGACAGCCAGCTAGCCTTGATAGACATGATATAACAAGAGTAACACAAACAAGAGGTGTTATCACTGATGACAGCCAGCCAGCCTTGATAGACATGATATAACAAGAGTAACACAAATAACGGGTGTTGTCACTGATGACAGCCAGCCAGCCTTGATAGACATGATATAACAAGAGTAACACAAATAACGGGTGTTGTCACTGATGACAGCCAGCTAGCCTTGATAGACATGATATAACAAGAGTAACACAAATAACGGGTGTTGTCACTGATGACTGCCAGCTAGCCTTGATAGACATGATATAACAAGAGTAACACAAACAAGAGGTGTTGTCACTGATGACTGCCAGCCAGCCTTGATAGACATGATATAACAAGAGTAACACAAATAACGGGTGTTGTCACTGATGACTGCCAGCCAGCCTTGATAGACATGATATAACAAGAGTAACACAAATAACGGGTGTTGTCACTGATGACAGCCAGCCAGCCTTGATAGACATGATATAACAAGAGTAACACAAATAATGGGTGTGATCACTGATGACAGCCAGCCAGCCTTGATAGACATGATATAACAAGAGTAACACAAATAACGGGTGTTGTCACTGATGACTGACAGCCAGCCTTGATAGACATGATATAACAAGAGTAACACAAACAAGAGGTGTCATCACTGATAACAGCCAGCCTTGCTAGACATAATATAACAAGAGTAACACAAATAACGGGTGTTGTCACTGATGACAGCCAGCCTTAATAGACATGATATAACAAGAATAACACAAATAACGGGTGTTGTCACTGATGACAGCCAGCCAGCCTTGACAGACATGATACAACAAGGGTAACACAAATAATAGGTGTCGTCACTGATGACAGCCAGCCAGCCTTGATAGACATGATATAACAAGAGTAACACAAATAACGGGTGTTGTCACTGATAACTGACAGCCAGCCTTGATAGACATGATATAACAAGAGTAACACAAACAAAAGGTGTTATCACTGATGACAGCCAGCCTTGCTAGACATGTTGTGACACTTTCCTGCAACCATTAAAATAACTATATGTTGGGAACCAAATAGCTGTAGTTTAAAATCAAACAAAGGTTGAACGATAATGCTGGATGGATGGATTGTGGACAAACCAGTATGAGAAGAGTTCCAGTGACAAACACCATTGTAGAGCTAACAAACATACACAGTCATAGTGGAAATAATTTAAAGTTAGTGCACTAATTTACATAACATTTGACATTAACCTTACGCATGTAGTCAGGCTGTGGTATGTGTTGCTCCATCAGTGGGGAAGTAACAAATCGCTTTCTGAACGAGTTCCCTATTTCTAACAATGGGTTTCTTTTCTAAGACAAAGTGTAACAATTATCATTTAGCTAAATCACTGTGGGTTTTTTCTTCTTTTTAAACTGTATTTATTTTGTCCTCAGCTACCTGTATTCACTGCCTGTCTAGAACCAGGGTCAATGATTAATTGTTAGTGGTTAGTATGAGAAGTCAGTGTAATGGTCTTGCACATCCTCATACAATTATGACTCTGGATGGGATCCGGTACCGAGATGTGAATCAAGCACCTACCCACCTTGAGGCTGTACACTTTAACCACGGCTGCAGTAGCACAGTGGGGCAACAACAAGAGATGCTCATTTGAATCAATTATCATATAGTACTTACAGACACCAAACAGCTGCTAGCTGGTCAAATCTTGTGCAGAAGTGATATATCTGAGAGCAAAATTAAAACTTGAATGATCATAGTCTGAGAGGTGTTGACCTTTATCATTTACATATTAGGAACAGTTCTTACTTATTGCTTATTATGAGTAGTTATTACTTATCGCTGATTACAAGTAGTTATTACTTACTGATGATTACAAGTAGTTATTTCTTAATTACTGCTGATTACGAGTAGTTATTACTTATTGCTGATTACAAGTAGTTATTACTTACTGATGATTACGAGTAGTTATTTCTTACTGCTGATTACGAGTAGTTATTACTTATTGTTGATTACGAGTAGTTATTACTTACTGCTGATTATTAGTTATTACTTATTGCTGATTACGAGTAGTTATTACTTATTGCTGATTATGAGTAGTTATTACTTATTGCTGATTACGAGTAGTTGTTACTTATTGCTGATTACGAGTAGTTGTTACTTATTGCTGACTTATTGCTGAATAATTAAGAGTAGTTATTATCACTTATTGCTGATTACGAGTAGTTATTACTTATAGCTGATTACAAGTAGTTATAACTTATTGCTGATTATGAGCACTTATTACTATAGCATTTACCATAGTTTGACACCCAACAGCCGGTGTATTTTTCATGCTGGAGTGTCGTTAAACATTCATTCATTCATTCATTCATTCATTCATTTATTTATTACTATAGTGGGGGGCGGGGATTTAGCTCAGTCGGTTGAGTGCTCGCTTGAGGTGCTTGTGTCGCAGGATCGAAATACCTTGGTGGATCCATTAAACTGATTGGTCATTTTCTTGTTCCAACCAATGCACGACAACTGGACAAAGTCTGTGGTATGTGCTTTCCTGTCTGTGGGAAAGTGCATATAAAAGATCCTTGCTGCTAATGGAAAAATGTAGTGCTCAGATTTTTCTTGTGACAAAGTGTCAGAATTACCAAATGTTTGACATCCAGTAGTCAATGGTTAATTAATCAATGTGCTCTAGTTAAACAAAACAAACTTTCTTCTTTTTTATTACTATAGCAAATTATCTGCAGTTATTACTTAGTTATTACTTATTATGAGCAGTTGTCAGTTATAGCAGGTTATATTAGTAGTTATTAATTCACTTACAGCCAATTAATATCAGCATTTATAATGTATAGATTAGAACAATTATTACTAACAGCTGATTTTCAACAGTTATTATTTATAGCAGATTATCAGCAATTAATTAGTACACCTGAATATCGGCAGTTATCATTTATAGATTATCAGCAGTGAGGACTAACAACTGATTATCAACAGTTTAAGACTAATAGCTGTTTATATAGCAGGTTATCAGCAATTATTGCTTAAGGCTAATTTTCAGCAATTCTGGGAATTAATTTAAGTAGTCACTTCTACTTTTTCAATTCTAGATTAGGGCCTGCTATTAGCAGTTGATACAGCTGATTATATATAGCAGTTATTAGTTACGTGTACATGTATTATATAGCTGATAATAGTAATGGTTGCTAGTTATTCTATAGCAGATTGTATGAAATTATTTTAATTATATAGCTGATTGTGAACAGTATACCAGAAGAATGCCAACTACCGACAGTGTACTTTCTAGGAAGAGTGTTGACTACCAACAGCAAAGTACTTTCTAGGAAGAGTGCCAACTACTGACACTGTACTTTCTAGGAAGAGTGCCGATTACCAACAGTGTACTTTCTAGGAAGAGTGTTGACTACCGACAGTGTACTTTCTATAGGAAGAGTGTTGACTACCGACAGTGTATTTTCTAAGTGAACAGTTTGCGGAAGAGTGCTGACTACCGACAGTGTACTTTCTCGGAAGAGTGCTGACTACCGACAGTGTACTTTCTAGGAAGAGTGCTGACTATCGACAGTGTACTTTCTAGGAAGAGTGCCGACTACCAACCATGTACTTTCTTGGTGAACAGTGAAACGTGACTGTACTCCAGTTGTCCTCAATAGCCAGACATGTATGCAACCATGAGCTGTAAAGCAGATAACAACAGGTAACACAAATCTAACAGAATTTGCCAGCTGGTGAAGCTCAAGAGTTGATACCAGGTCAGCCTAGACTTGCTGCAGATCACTCTCACGTGTGGAGAACACCACATTCAAACAGCAGCTCTTTGTCATACCAATGTAACTGACCAACAATTAGCTCAGTATTTCCATGGCGAGGAATGGAATACACAATTTAAACTATGGCTGTTTGGTTGGCTAGTGTGTGGTTATTTTGATAGTTGGTCAAGAGAAATGAGGAAAGTAGCTGCATGCCACCATACACAATGGTTAAAAATTAACATTTTGTTAATGACACCAGTAGAGCACACTGATATATTAATCGCCTGCTATTGGATGTCAAACATATGGTAATTGTTGACACAAAGTCTTGGGGGAAACCTGCCACATCATTCCATTCAATCTTTATTATGCACTTGGCCACAGAATGGACCAGTCTTTTGATATGCCTGTCATGGGGCACTGGTCAGGATGGAAAACACCCAATCAGAGAATGTGTCCACTCAGGTGGGTCGATCCTACGATACAAGCATCTCAGATGAGCACTCTGCCGACTGAGCTAGATCTCCCCCACCCCACCCCCAGGTTTCTGCTAGTGGGTAAAATGGATATGGTGCCATACCCAAATTGTTTTGAAGATTTTGACAAAATTAATGACTCTTATCATTACTGTATTATTTTCTTAACCCTAAGACTAAACGTAACCCATTTTTTTTCTGTTGACTGTGGTTGCATTCAATTCCATAGTGCCATACCCAAAAATTTCTTTCTGGCAGAAACACTGCCCCCATACACATTGGTTACTTATATTAATAAAAAGCTGCTTGAGATCTTGTATATGCACTTTTCCAAAGATAGGCCTTAGATGCATCAGTTGTGAGGCACTGGTTGGAATGGGAAAATCTCCTGAGTTCACAGAGGACGACAGATCCTGCAATCTAATTGAAGTGAATATTTACAATGTTTATGCTGCATGCACTCGCTGTGCCCTAGAAAGAAAATGGGTTATGTTTAGGGCTAGGGTTAAAAATGTCTTTCTGGCAGAAACACTGCCAGAGTATCTGAATGAAGGACTAATACATAGTTAACATGGGAATGGCACTTAAACCCATCCCACACCTTCTACTGAGTATTAGGTCAAAAGGCCAATTCAAATTTGCATCCCCCAGGGCCACTACACATGTAGTTAAAAAGATAGTAAAAAGATAGTAACATACTAACACTCAATATGTGTGTTCTTCCAACAGACTATGTTGGGCTGAAGCTGACAATAAAAGTGAAATCTGATTGCACTGTGCACATCAGTCATCAGACATTTACACTGTATTCATGGTCATCACACTGTATCTTTACTTCAGGGATACTGTGTTCACCCATTATCAAACTAGACTTTCATTTGGCACACATCAGACCGGTGTACATGTAATTAAAAAGTTAAAGTTTCTTTTGTTTAACAGCACCCTAGACCAAATTGATTAATCAATCATTACAGCTATTGGATTTTTAAACATTTCATAATGTTTGACACACAGGTCACAGGAAACCTACAAAATTTTTCCATATCAGCAAGGGATTCTTTATAATTATATGCACTTTTCAACAGACACAACAGCCCATACCACAACATTTGATCGTTTGGATGGCGGGAAAAAACTCAGTCAAAAAATGGGTCTACCATTCTACAGTTTGGCTTTTCCCCATCAGTAGGTGAATGAGGAAAGTCTCACATTTTTGGACCAATCCAAGTATTTATAACAAAAAACTATTTACAGATTGGAATTATGGATTGTGATCTTCCTTAATATGTTTACCCTCGATTTTGGGAAAATGATGTCTGGTTCGTGGGCATTCTGATGTCCAGTTTCATCCACTTTACAGAAAAAGTAAAACTATCAGACAGTGGCTAGTGAATTGTTTGAATCACCATGGTGAGTATTTGACTTGGATTGTAGTGCACTGCTTGTTGCGAGTCACTAGGTCCAGCAATAGGAATAGAAAATTCATTAACAACACAGAAGCACATTTTAAATTACGGCTATTTTGTATTTAATATCTGTTTCAACATTTGGTTCAGAGAGAGAGAGGAAACAAACCCCATGCTACTCCTACCTGTAAAGCACCATAAACAGAACAGTATCTTTAATATATACCAGTTGGGACCGGATATAACACATTGCGCCTGCCAAAGGGGTTCGATTCTAGTCCAGAAGTACATCATGTGAGATCTCTGCACAGCTTGTTTCCCCTATTTGTTCCACGTCTATCAATCCACCTTGTTTCCCCTATTTGTTCCACGTCTATCAATCCACCTTGTTTCCCCTATTTGTTCCACGTCTATCAATCCACCCTGTTTCCCCTATCTGTTCCACGTCTATCAATCCACCTTGTTTCCCCGATCTGTTCCACGTTTATCAATCCACCTTGTTTCCCCTATCTGTTCCACGTCTATCAATCCACCTTGTTTCCGTCTGTTCCACGTCTATCAATCCACCTTGTTTCTATCTGTTCCACATCTATCAATCCACCTTGTTTTTCCCTGTATGTTCCACGTCTATCAATCCACCTTGTTTCCCCTATCTGTTCCACATCTATCAATCCACCTTGTTTCCCCTATCTGTTGCACATCTATCAATCCACCTTGTTTCCCCTGTCTGTTCACGTCTATCAATCTACCTTGTTTCCCCTGTCTGTTCCATGTCTATCAATCCACCTTGTTTCCCCTGTCTGTTCCACGTCTATCAATCTACCTTGTTTCCCCTATCTGTTCCACATCTATTAATCCACCTTGTTTCCCCTATCTGTTGCACGTCTATCAATCCACCTTGTTTCCCCTGTCTGTTCCACGTCTATCTATTAATCCACCTTGTTTCCCCTATCTGTTGCACATCTATCAATCCACCTTGTTTCCCCTGTCTGTTCCACGTCTATCAATCCACCTTGTTTCCCCTGTCTGTTCCACCTTTATCAATCCACCTTGTTTTTCCCTGTATGTTCTACGTCTATCAATCCACCTTGTTTCCCCTATCTGTTCCATGTCTATCAATCCACCTTGTTCCCCTGTCTGTTGCACGTCTATCAATCCACCTTGTTTCCCCTGTCTGTTCCACGTCTATCAATCTACCTTGTTTCCCCTGTCTGTTCCACATCTATCAATCCACCTTGTTTCCCCTGTCTGTTCACATCTATCAATCTACCTTGTTTCCCCTGTCTGTTCCACATCTATCAATCCACCTTGTTTCCCCTGTCTGTTCCACGTCTATCAATCTACCTTGTTTCCCCTATCTGTTCCACGTCTATCAATCCACCTTGTTTCCCCTATCTGTTGCACGTCTATCAATCCACCTCGTTTCCCCTGTCTGTTCCACGTCTATCTATTAATCCACCTTGTTTCCCCTATCTGTTGCACATCTATCAATCCACCTTGTTTCCCCTGTCTGTTCCACGTCTATCAATCCACCTTGTTTCCCCTGTCTGTTCCACCTTTATCAATCCACCTTGTTTTTCCCTGTATGTTCTAAGTCTATCAATCCACCTTGCTTCCCCTATCTGTTCCATGTCTATCAATCCACCTTGTTTCCCCTGTCTGTTGCACGTCTATCAATCCACCTTGTTTCCCCTGTCTGTTCAACGTCTATCAATCTACCTTGTTTCCCCTGTCTGTTCCACGTCTATCAATCCACCTTGTTTCCCCTGTCTGTTCCAGGTCTATCAATCCACCTTGTTTTTCCTGTTCCACGTCTATCAATCCACCTTGTTTCCCCTATCTGTTCCATGTCTATCAATCCACCTTGTTTCCCCTGTCTGTTCCACATCTATCAATCCACCTTGTTTCCCCTGTCTGTTCCACATCTATCAATCCACATTGTTTCCCCTGTCTGTTCCATGCGTATCAATCCACATTGTTTCCCTTATCTGTTCTACATCTATCAATCCACCTTATTTCCTCTATCTGCTCCACGTCTATCAAATCCTACCCTTATAAGACAAGTGAACTGTCCAGTATCAGACTATTAAAAAGGCATAAAACATGTGTATGTAGACAGGATACGTAGCTAGTGTCCGTAATAGACAGGTGGTCTTTCCTTATAATTTGGGCTCACCATGCTGTCACCACACAATGGCCTACTCTTTCTATTTAACAGCAAGATATCTTTTATATGCAATATCCCAGACAGGATAGTACATACCACAACCTTTTGTTACACCCATTGTGGAGCACTGGCTGAGTGAGAAATAGCCAAATGGGCTCACCAACAGGGACTGACCCTAGACTGACGACGCATCAGGCGAGCGCTTTACCACTGAGTTATGTCCAGCCCCTCAGGGGTGGTGTGGGATCGTTGAAAAGTAGGTGCTACTTTTGACAGTCTTTATGTGAATAAACATTGTTGTTTTGACTAATCAGTTTGGCATCTTCCACATACAAAAGCTGTTTCCTGAAGTAGTTAATCTGTTAAGTTAGAAGCAATCAGGGGTACATGTAAGATACATGTTGAAGTATGTGTAAAACGCCGTATTCAGAGGGTTTATAGCCACACAACACTGAAACACTTCCTTCATCACAGTGATTAAAACAAGTTTCAACTTCCTGCTCTTTCAAGTATTTCAAGCTGATGATCAGACTGACTTCTTAAAACTTTCCCACATGTATGTAACATATAGCAATTAAACAATTTCGAAGCTAGTTTGTATTCAAATCACAACAGTTTAATTAAAACTTATTAATATCACAGTGCTACACACTAAGAGTAAGCAAATGTATATTTTCTGCACTTTTCTTTAGGGAATAAAATATATTTGTTTGGTTTTACAATGTACAATGTACAAAGCTCGCATATTTGTTTACTGTTATAACATTGGTCAAAATTTGCTCAAACAACATTTAGACATCATATGTGATCACAACTTGCTAACATATCTACAATTAACTTTTCCACCTAGGAGCCAGATGGTGTCTACTTGTATTTTTTATACAGATAATATGAAACATTTTAGTCGCCAAATGAGAAAAAGGGTTGCATATGCGACCATATCGGTAGCAATGTAGAGGGCTGTTAATTCTATCTAGTCTAACGGTCAGTAATTAATTTTGTTGAGTACATGTATATTAATTGTTTACAATTCTGTAAGAATGCATACCAATCAACGCTGCAATTTAAGTATGCTACCCATCACACCTCAGGCGAGTGCTCTGCCATCAAGCTAAATCTGTCTGTGTCCATGCCAGGATGTAAAACACCTGAGCACATCGTTAATTAACACCTATCAAGTGTCAGACATACTGGTCGACTAATTCTGTCATTTGGTCTACATGTGAGAAGAAACCAGCTGCCACTATATGACACACTCTTATTACTCATTAGCAGATCCTTTCTCACCTTTCCCAGACAGAGTAACCGAGACAAATGTCTACACAAATAGAAATCAGTGAAATCAATTTCAACAATACAACCAGCAATATAAGTACAAGTGTATACCTGATAAAATTACTAGTTTAAATATAGAACAATATTCTCTTGTTGCAAACATACATGTAGACAGATCGAAATCAGCGGAAATGTTTTTGTTAGAAGTGAGGAATGTTTTTGTTGGGGTTTTTTAATTTGTCTGTACTTATATATATAATTAGTCAAGGGAAATTCAAAGACGACAATTTTAGTAATTTTTGTATAATGAATAAAAAAGAAAGGAATTTTCGTTCAGTGAGATCCCAACAGACTGTCAGATGCATAGTAACTGTGACTGGCAGTATATTAGCAGATGGAATGTAGTAACTGTGACTGGCAGTATATTAGCAGATGGAATGTAGTAACTGTGACTGGCAGTATATTAGCAGATGGAATGTAGTAACTGTGACTGGCAGTATATTAGCAGATGGAATGTAGTAACTGTGACTGGCAGTATATTAGCAGACGGAATGTAGTAACTGTGACTGGCAGTATATTAGCAGACGGAATGTAGTAACTGTGACTGGCAGTATATTAGCAGACGGAATGTAGTAACTGTGACTGGCAGTATATTAGCAGACGGAATGTAGTAACTGTGACTGGCAGTATATTAGCAGACGGAATGTAGTAACTGTGACTGGCAGTATATTAGCAGACGGAATATAGTAACTGTGACTGGCAGTATATTAGCAGAGGGAATATAGAAAGTGTGACTGGCAGTATATTAGCAGATGGAATGTAGGCGATACATCTAATGAAGTTTGTTTTGTTCAATGACACCACCAGAGCGCATTGATTAATTAAACATTGGCTAGTGGATGTCAAATACATCTACCGGGGTAATGAATACACTGAATGGAATATTTCTTTAACCCTTTGTGTAATGATGTCAATGTAAGCCACAAAAATGCACTCTGGGTTGGAGCCAGTACTGGAGTACCAACCTTAAGATAGATGATTTCACTGAAACACACTCTGGATTGGAGCGGGCAACCTTAAGGTAGATGGTTTCACTGAAATGTACTCTGGGTAAGAGCCGGTACTAGGGTACCAACCTTAAGGTAGATGTTTTCATTGAAATGTACTCTGGGTTGGAGCCGGTACTAGGGTACCAACCTTAAGGTAGATGGTTTCACTGAAATATACTCTGGGTTCGAGCCGGTACTAGGGTACCAACCTTAAGGTAGATGGTTTCACTGAAATGTACTCTGGGTAAGAGCCGGTACTAGGGTACCAACCTTAAGGTAGATGGTTTCATTGAAATATACTCTGGGTTCGAGCCGGTACTAGGGTACCAACCTTAAGGTAGATGGTTTCATTGAAATGTACTCTGGGTTCGAGCCGGTACTAGGGTACCAACCTTAAGGTAGATGGTTTCACTGAAATGTACTCTGGGTAAGAGCCGGTACTAGGGTACCAACCTTAAGGTAGATGGTTTCACTGAAATGTACTCTGGGTTCGAGCCGGTACTAGGGTACCAACCTTAAGGTAGATGGTTTCACTGAAATGTACTCTGGGTTCGAGCCGGTACTAGGGTACCAACCTTAAGGTAGATGGTTTCACTGAAATGTACTCTGGGTAAGAGCCGGTACTAGGGTACCAACCTTAAGATAGATGATTTCACTAAAACGTACACTGGATTGGAGCCGGTACTAGGATACTAACCTCAAGGCAGATGGTTTGATGCATACAACACCTCAGTACAACATGCAGATTTAGTAATCATTGGCTAATGGATGTCAATTTTTTTGAGATTGTGATATATATATATATATATATATATATATATATACATGTTGTCCTAGAAGAAACCTGCTACTTTTCCCCATTAGCTCAGGTCATAGGTTTTAATATGCACATTCAGAGCAAGCTTTTGTAGTGCACGCCTGTCATGACCACAGGTGTCAACTTAGGCCGGCTCCTTTGTCCAGGACAGGAAAGGGGTTGGGGGTGAGAAGGGACTTCCCCCGCTTGGCAAATGCAAGGGAGCACAAGCAGCCCAACCAGAGTTTATAGCGAGCGGGGTTTTTCCCCATTAGCAGCATGGAATATTATATATGTATTACACACACACACACACACACACACACACACACATATATACACCTCCCCGAAGGCAGGGCAGCACATATCATGGCTTTTGATAAACCAACTGTGAGGCACTGGATAAGAGAATGGATCAACTGAGGGAACCCAAGCACCTCAGACAAGCAGTCATTCTAGCTTGTTGAACATGTCTTGTAGACTGAGTAAAAAGATAAATCAATCCACTTAAGTGCTACATAGTTTTTGAAAAAAAAAAGTGAGCAATGACATTAGAATTATTACCCATGTTCTTGAAATCTATCTAGGATCTTAAAGGGAGAGTAAACTAAAACATGACTTGTAAAACAATATAAATGACATGATAATATAATAAACTATTTAACTAAATATATTTCAAGTTGCATTAACAGAACGAAATGTGGTTATAGTATTTTTCTCTGTTAAATAATCCAAAGGGAAAATGTACACTATTAGGCCTATTGGTATGCTATGTTGGAGCAAAAACGACAACCCACGATACCCAAGTGATAATTTTCTTTTCTTTGGGTCTACATAATTGGTCAGTCCTGTGATTTTAGATGGGAAAGTCTACTTAATCAATAGTTTTATATAACTATTTACACTAATAAACCATGTCCATTACCATTTTGGGGGCTACAGGTAATATTACACAATGCCGGTGTGTATTTCTGTGTCTAGACAGTGTCAGTTAATTGGCTTGTCTGGTTACCAATCAAATACACACTTGTCAATCAGGAATCACAGGTGGAGACACCTAACAGAAGAGACCAATTAACTTTAGAAAATGCTCCGTTTCCATTTCAGTACATAGGTTAATGCATGGACAAAATATGGTATAATTATTTCGACTTGTGTAGCCACCTTGACAATGGTGGTTTATTTTATATTGAAAAATAATATATACTTATTGCTGGCTTACTGGGATGTATATTAATACAGAACATTGCAATGCATGACTATTTTATCATCCTGCGAAAACCAGGTAGATTTGTTTCTCTAGTTCTATAAGACTCATTCCTGATGTGACACTTTAAGTATTACGTAACAACCAGCTCGCCAGAGGCCGTATTCACTGTAATGAAACAAAATGGCTGCGCCCATTATATATAATAGTCATCACATTTAAGTGTTTTATTAATTAAATATAATAATATACTTGTTGATATTAAGCAATAATGTGCACTATATATTGTTGAATATGCATACCAGTCCAAAAGCCTTGCTTAAGCATTGCTTAAGCATTCCTTTAACTGAGACCATATTCCCATACAATAGCTCACAACCTATAGTACACCTCGCAATCAATTTTGAGCCTTAAAACTATTTTTAAAATGTAAACTAAGTTCAAAATGCTTTTTCATCGTAGACAGGAAAGAAAATTAGAGAAAAGAAATGTTTGTCTTGATAACAAAAGCTGAGCACATGTTAAACTATATGTATGGCTATGTCTAGCATATGGTTATTTCAACACTTGGTCAACAGAGACAGGAACCTTTCGCTGCCCACATATCACATACTCCCAATGAAAAGTTAAAAGCTAAAGTTTGTTTTGTTTAACAACACCACTAGAGCACATTGATTTATTCATCAGTGGTTATTGGATGTCAAACATTTGAAAATACCAATGGATCTTTTATATATTTTTTTCCATAGACAGAACAGGTATGGCTGAGGGACACTGCATGATTGGGGTAGATGAAAAAAGATTTTTTTATAATAATAATAATAATAATTAAAACAAAAAGTAATAATCATAAAAAAAATAAAAAAAAATAAAAATTAAAAATAAAATAAAATGTGAATTTAATAAATAAAAATTGTATTTATTTTTTTCAACATCCTTGAGATGAACATTCATAGGTGTAACTATAAACCAAGTTTCATTATGTAGAACTTATAGTTTGTGAGAAATGGTGCACACACACACACACACACACACACACACACACACACACACACACACACACACACACGTCAAAATTACTTTGGAATCATGTGGTACTATTTAATCACTGCTATACTATATAAAAATAATAAACATCAGCCCTTAAGGAACTGTGAAAACATCATCACCTACCATCTCCCACCCCAGCCCTACTTTAAGTATGAAAATTCATGGGGTTTTTTTTGTTATACTCTATAGAAATAAAGAAAAAAAAATCTGGCTTCTGGCCTCCACTAGACTTTGCCACCCTCCACTAGAGACTGTGCCACCTCCACTAGAGACTGTCTCCCTCCACTAGAGACTGTGCCATCCTCCACTACAGATTGTGCCACCCTCCACTACAGGTTGTGCCACCCTCCACTAGAGACTGTGCCACCCTCCACTACAGATTATGCCACCCTCCAGTAGAGAATGGGCCACCCTCCACCGGAGACTGTGCTACCCTCCACCACAGATTGTGCCACCTTCCAGTAGAGAATGGGCCACCCTCTACTAGAGACTGTTTCCCTCAACTACAGATTGTGCCACCCTCCACTACAGATTGTGTCACCCTCCACTACGGATTGTGTCCCCCTCCACTAGAGACTGTGTCCCCCTCCACTAGAGACTGTGTCCCCCTCCACCAGAGTGTATGTCCCCCTCCACTAGAGACTGTGCCACCCTCCACTAGAGAATGGGCCACCCTCCACTGGAGACTGTGCCACCCTCCACCGGAGACTGCCACCCTCTACTAGAGACTGTGCCACCCTCCACTACAGACTGTGCCACCCTCCACTAGAGACCGTGCAACCCTCCACTACAGATTGTGCCACCCTCCACTACGGATTGTGTCCCCCTGCACTTAGAGACTGTCCACCCTCCACTAGAGACTGTGCCACCCTTCACTAGAGACTGGGCCACCCTTCACTAGAGACTAGGCCACCCCACCCCCCCACTAGACTGCCACCCCCACTAGACTGCCACCCTCCACTAGAGGCTGTGCCACCCTCCACTACAAATTGTGCAACCCTCCACTAGATACTGTGCCACCCTCCACTAGAGACTGTGCCACCATCCACTAGAGACTGTGCCACCCTCCACTGGAAATTGTGTTCCCCTCCACTAGAGACTGCCCACCCTGCACTAGAGATTGTGCCACTCTCCACTAGACTGTGCTACCCTCCACTAGAGACTGTGCTACCCTCCACTACAAATTGTGCCTCTCACTCCAGATGTTGTTCCTATGGGCCTGAACATATATATATAATAATATCTTCTTGTTGACACAGTTAGTTAAAATATAGAGATTGTTACACATGTGTACATGCATGTATGTGTATGTGTGAATGTGTGTACGTACGTGTTTATATGTACTTTAAAAAATATACCAAGTATACACACAAAATATATGTAGAAAAGCCCTTAATTAGTGTACCATATCACACACACACATGCACACGCACACGCACACACACACACACACACACACACACACACACACACACACACACACACACACACACACACTCAAAAACATTACTATAGACAGTTCCTGAAAGAAATCAATTCAAATATAATTTATACAGAAAAGAGAAAATATATTAGTAAGCACATAATACCTGAATTTGATTTTAAACTATAATAATAATTAAAACACAAACTATGAAATACCAGTAACTGTGAATTGGTTGACAACTGTGTTGTGTGACCAGGCTGGATGTTTGTCCAGTGTTCCAGTTTGTTCAGTGTTCCAGTGAGGCGTTATACGAGGTTCGGGTTAGTTGAGTTGAAACACAATGTCTCTTGATCAAGATCCACATAACATGATATGTTATCAGGAAGGGACAGCCAGGCATAGCCAGGCATGGCTGAATCCTTCTCTGTGTGAACGGAGCTGACTTCACTCCACAGTACTCCCTTGTATTCTTCCTCGTCTGCCGTCACACACAGATTGTCAGAAGCAGAGCTGGCGCACACACAGAAAACGATGAAGGAAAAAAAAAATACACAGACCCAATTCCCAATAACTGCTGGCTTGAATGATTAGCTGGGAGCAGTGAGGCGGTTCTTCAGCATTTGGTTCTCCCCTCTGGTTAATGCATGAATAAACACAGTCGACAATGTGATAGCCTGACTCAGGGGGAAGACCGATAACAAATAAGGTCAGATCAGAAAGGTCAGGCTGCTGATGTTTACATAATGAGCTAATGAGAACGCTTGAGTTACTAGCTCACCTGTCACGCCTGGTGGTCATGTAGGTACAGGGTGCACACGGCTGCCTGTCTCACAGTCTCACGTAGTCTCACAGGGTCCGACCAACACGGAAACCAAACGCACTCTCCCCGTGCTGCAGTTTAGGCAAATCCAGTGAGATCGGTATAATGGACTTGTTACCGAATAGCATGGTGTTCTGCATGAACTGACTTGGGAAATAGCCAGGCTGCGTTTGAAAGGCAGTCAATCATGAAGACCAGCCACATGGAAAGTGTGCTCCATTACAGCATTTCCACTCCACCGTGCTCTGCCCGCCTACCCTGTCCATCAAACCTTCCATCTTACTGACAAAACCCTAATCTTGCGTCTTACTGGCAAAACCCGGGGCAACACACCACACTGTTATTAAAAAAGTATTTGAAAAAATTGCACCTTTTTTTTCCTTCGGTGTGCTTCAATTTTGAAAATCCTCATTTCATTACTGCATGGTTTGTCTCATTATGGCGAGTTTAATCAGAGCTCTGCTGTTATCTTGCCATGGGCAATTAGCGCTGGCCTGGTTTAGCTACAAAGGCGTGAAAAGCCATCATCAGTAGAAATGTTCACCCACTGCACATGAATACCCTCGCAGAAAAGAGAACCGGCTATATTAATCTTGGTGGAATTAAACATTAATTGCACAATATGCTTTTACATTAAACAGTTATATTGTAAATATTCACCTATATTAATTGACTAATTAACATACATGTACATAGCTCACCTCGCTGCATGAGTAAATCCCATGGTTTAACACTATACAATTATATAACAGCCACCATTTAAAAAGCTGATCTATATAGTGGTCTGTAAAAATTATAATACAGTTAAACCTGTCTAAACCGATTCACGCTAGGGACAAAATATTTATTCAATTTAAACTGGATCTGGTTTTTAGAGGATCGTGTTTTAGAATTTATAAAATTTGGGATCATGAAATTTGGCCAGTTGTGATAGGATTCCACTTTAGACAGCTTTCACTGTACAATCAAACCTGGTTCATCAACCACCTACGTTAAACTGCCACCTATCTTTACAGGGCACCTTACTGTTTTAAACAAACTAATATAGTACAAAGTGATGTGTATTAAGCAGCCACCTGTCTTATAAGGCCACCGTAATATTCTGAGATCATCTTAGCATCTAAAAACTAGATCACACTACATGACGATACAGCTTATTTAATTGGGGCAGGACGTAGCCCAGGGTCGGTTTGGGATTCATCCCCGTTGGTGGGCCCATTGGGTTATTTCTCGTTCCAGCCAGTGCTCCACAACTGGTATATCAAAGGCTGTGGTATGTAATATCCTGTCTGTGGGATGGTGCATATAAAGATTCCTTGCTACTAATAGAAAATGTAGCGGGTTTCCTCTCTAAGACCATATGTCAGAATAATCAAATGTTTGACATCCAATAGCTGATGATTAATCATCAATGTGCTCTAGTGGTGTCGTTAAACAAAAACTCTTTTTTTTAACTTTATTTAATTGAACAATGAGATATACATGTATACAGTGAGCAGTGTGTGAGATATGGTGAGATATACATGTATACAGTGAGCAGAGTGTGAGATATGGTGAGATAGTTTTTCATGCAGGGGAGCTAAACTGTGGAACACACTACCTTCAAAGATAAAATATTCTCAATCCCTCGCCTCATTCAAATCCAGTTATTTTAAGCACTATTCAAATAATAATCAATTTTAAGATATACCTTTGTTGTTGATTTTGTGTTTGTTAAAATAATTATGATGTATTGAGTTATCACTGACTCAAGTTTCTTAACAAATTGATTTAAATATTATTTATATATTCATAATATGTGCTATTGTTCCTCATGCTATACATATTACATGTATGTTGATGTTGTTTCTTTGAATGTATGTATGTATAATATCATGTATAGATTAGAGAGGGCCTCATGGGAGACCAGTCACCTTGTACTGAATGTGTTTACCCTCTGAAAATAAAGAATTTTATTATTATTATTATTATTATTATATACATGTATACAGCGAGCAGTGTGTGAGATATGGTGAGATATACATGTATACAGCGAGCAGTGTGTGAGATATGGTGAGATATACATGTATACAGTGAGCAGAGTGTGAGATATGGTGAGATATACATGTATACAGCGAGCAGTGTGTGAGATATGGTGAGATATATATGCATACAGTGAGCAGAGTATGAGATATGGTGAGATATACATGTATACAGTGAGCAGAGTGTGAGATATGGTGAGATATACATGTATACAGCAAGCAGTGTGTGAGATATGGTGAGATATACATGCATACAGTGAGCAGTGTGAGATGAAGGTGAGTTAGTGAGGCATATACTCAATAAACAAGACACGAGATGATTGTCAGTTAGTGAGGTATATATACAATGAGATTAAGGTGAATTAATTAAACCATTGAGCAGATTGTGAGATGAAGGTGAGTTAGACATATACAATTAGCAGGGTGTGAGATGGTGAGTTAGTGAGCCATTCTATGAATAGTGTGAGATGATGGTGACATGGTTTGACACAAAGATGAGTTTAATGAGACTTACAGTGAGCAGGGTGTGAGATGGTGAGTTAGTGATATACAGTGAGCAGGGTGTGAGATGGTGAGTTAGTGATATATATACAGTGAGCAGGGTGTGAGATGGTGAGTTAGTGAGCCATTCTATGAATAGTGTCAGATGAAGGTGACATGGTTTGACACAAAGATGAGTTTAATGAGACTTACAGTGAGCAGGGTGTGAGATGGTGAGTTAGTGATATACAGTGAGCAGGGTGTGAGATGGTGTTAGTGATATACAGTGAGCAGGGTGTGAGATGGTGAGTTAGTGAGACATTCTATTAATAGTGTGAGATGAAGGCGAGTTAGTGACATATACAATGAATAGGGTGTGAAATGGTGAGTTAGTCACTTACACAGTGAGATGAATGTGAGTGTGTGAGTTAGTGAGACATACACAGTGAGCTGAATGTGACAGTGGTGATGAATGGAAAGCATGGCATGCCCCACACTGAACCAGGATGTGCAGGTTGGACCCCCCATTGCATGGATACCTCATATACTACAGCTGAACGAGTCAATTCTAGCAGACAGTCAGCCCTGTGCTGGCTCACTGAGCACTGTAATGGACGAATCAATCAAACACTAAACTAAAACCAGCTTTCCAGTCAGGCTAAACACACACAAGCATATTGTTTTTTACTAATTATTTTTATATGTTCAGTTGACAAAATTTCAAAGACGCAAACAATAGACTGTTGTTTGAATGTCAGATATCATTAAAAAATATAATTACATTTCTGTTCGTAGTGTCTGTGTACAACACAATAAGCAATGTTTTTTAGAAGTATTTTTAGCTAATAGCTCTACCAAGTAAACTATAGTTTAAATGTCACATATTGTTTAATAAGACATCTGAATATCAATATCAAAGAGAACCATTTTAACAAAGTAGTCTTCAGAGGAAACCCTAGAACTATATTTTGCCATTAGCAGAAAGAGGTCTTTTATATGCACTTTTCCACAGACAGGACAGCACAAACCATGTTCTTGATATACCAGTTGTGGGGCACTGCCTGGGATGAAAATAAAACCCCAGTGGGTACGAGTTTGTTCAATCCTTAATCTGAACACCTAAGGTGCTAAAACCTTCGTCTTGTTAGGTTAGACCATCTCGAGTTTCCTGCTTATAGGTAGTACTAAACCAAATAACTTCCGGCTGGGTCAAAGTTCAAGGTGCACCCAACTTTTGATAGAGAAGTGAACACCTCAATTCCTGTGATTGGTGATAAATGTGAATGTGTTGGTCGTGAAAAAAAAAGTTTCATCTGGGCAAAAAATGTATGCAATTTTATTTCATCCAGTACCACTGAGTCAAGTAGCATTGTGCTTGAAACATGTATAAAACTTGTAAAAAAAAGTACTCGAATTTTGTGCGGAACTAGGGTAGTCATAGACGCTACTCGTTATCTCAGAAATGAGCAGCTTGACCCCCAGTTTTGTCTGATTTAAGGGTGAGGGGTGGTATTTATATCCATGGCCTTAATGTCGATTGATACGCTGCAGGTAGGAGTTTTAGCCACATATGTTACTATTGCCGTCTATGGGATTTAATTTGATAGTATACACCATAAAGGATAATTTTATATACTACTCACAAGTTAAGGGCCAGTATCAAATTTTACCTTTTTCAAAAATTATAAATATTTATTTAGGGTTGGTGACAGGGAATAAAAAGTAGGTTACAATTACAGCATTGCAGATTACACAAACACCAATCTCTTACTCACAGCTTGTTTGGTTGTAGTCCGAACAGATGTAGAAAGTGTGGTTCTTTCTACGTCTGAAAATGGTTACATTACCCTGTATATCTAAGCTGGTATTCAAAACTTGTGGCACCATGTTTCAACCGTTTCTCAACTGAAATAGTGCAACAAATGGACACACAAACTAAAAATATATAACCTACCGTACTTATTAAATCCCGATTGAAGTACTTAAGTCATTAACAAAATAAATCTTCCAACGACAACCTTCTAAAAGTTCCCCGCCATTTCAAATTTGCTAAATAGAGGGAAGCAACTCACCCTGCACATTAAGAAAAGTATTGACTTAATGTGCGGTCTGCACTAGTTTGGTTGCTCATAGAAAGTGTGTGGTAAATGCATAAAAAATCCACAATTATTAGACCAAGCTGGACACCTGCTGTAAACCTTCTTTTTTATATGTTAACACTTTTCATGTCTGAGTACAATTGCCAGGATATAAACTTGTTTGCAAAGATCTGGTTTCTGATAACAATACATGCCACCAGGATGTAAACTGAGCATTCTGGACTGTGGCTGAGGCTGGCATGGTTGAATGATGGCGTACATGTATATGAGACAAGTAGCCAGATGCCTGCAAGTAAGCCACTCTGTGATCCAGCCATTGCCAGTGTCTCCACACCACTGGCAGAGCCAATGAACTATCCCATTCTAAACATTTAAATTTTGTTTTGTTTAATGACACTAGAGCACATTGATTTATTAATCATCGGCTATTGGATGTCAAAAATACCCGCTACATTTTTCCATTAACAGCAAGAGATCTTTTGTATGCAACGTCCCACAGACAGGATAGCACATACCATGGTCTTTGATATACCAGTCATGGTGCACTGGCCGGTACGATAAATAGCCCAATGGTGATTGATCCTAGACCGACCACACATCAGGTGTGTGCTTTACCACTGGGCTACGTCCCACCCCATCCCGTTCTAAATGTAATGTTCATGTGACCCTTAATTAACTTCTTGTGACTACTGTCTAATAACTAGAATTACATTACTAAATGTTTTCAAATTAACAATATCAGTGTTTGTATATTCAGTGTGTTTCTGATGGACCTATAATGTTTGTAGTAGTTCAAACTTCATTTTCATTCCTAATATCTTCTTTCTTTTTTTTTCTCTTTCTTTTGTACAAACATCAGGACACCTTTTAACACCTAATACTGTAAACAAAAATATGACATTATTCTAGTGTTATTATGTAATTTCAATCATGAAAAGGGCTCTACATGCATGTATGTGATAAAAACCTGTTGCCACACATATATGTACACATAGAAGTAAATTGAGGACAGTCTTTCTTGGTAAAACTGGCTAATAATGTATGTATATGATGTAGATTAACAGTTAAAGTTAAAGTTTGTTTTGTTTAACAACACCACTAGAGCACATTGATTAATTAATCATCGGCTATTGGATGTCAAACATTTGGTAATTCTGACTGTAGTCATCAGAGGAAACCCACTACATTTTTTCTAATGCAGCAAGGGATCTTTTATATGCACTTTCCCAAAGACAGGAAAGCACATGCCAGGGCCATTGACCAGTTGTGGTACACTGGTTGGAATGAGAAAAAACCCTATCAGTTGAATGGATCCACCGAGGTGGTTTCATCCTGTGATGCAGGCACCTCAAGCAAGCACTCAAACAACTAAACTAATTCCTGCAAATGTAGATGTACAGAAACAAAATCATAACATGCAGATCTTTCAGAAAACATTCTTACTACAACTGGTTATATTTGTTGTCATAAAAATGTGACTCTTTCATAGTTACAAATTTATACCATATTTCACTAATTTTTACATTTGCATGTACATGTTTTTAAGAATTGACCGCAATTATTTTTTGGTTTATGAACCGAAAAAAACGATGTGCACACTGTATGACTCTGCGTAGTGGTAATACAAAAGTGTTCACATAGTTTTTTCGGTTCATACTTGCATGAACCAAAAAAATACTTGCAGTCAAATCTTATGATTAAATTTTTAGGCATACTTTAACAACACATAACTAAATTGATTTTGTTTAGCTTTAAATAAGCCTGTAGTATTGTTTGTGTAAACTTTATTGATACTTATGTCGCGTAAGAATGCAAACATTTATTCACTAGTATTTGAATCAGGTGATTTTTGTAAATGACGTAATTTTGATAAGCGATGCCATTTCTCTAGCTGCTGTGCATTTTTACGGATCATTTAGTTATATTGGAAGGAATTGTCCTATTCGTGTTTAGTTTATATTTTATGAAAGTGAATGAAGGGAACATTTATGCTGTCGGTGGAACCATTTAATTTTCGCCAACAGCTGTAGAACATGGCTTACAAGTAAGTTACAGGTGTGAAGTTTCCTACATGATTTCTTTGGCCACCGACCGAGTCTCATGTCATGATTAGCGAAGAGGTTTTTTAGTTTTGTTTTTTAAATCAATGCGTAATAATCTACATGTCTACTCTGCTACAGCATTTTCCATTAATTTATCGTATATATTTTTTAAATTGCTTTTGTAGCTTTCACGTGTTTTCTTCAAAATATCTAAATATGGTTGCCTGAATAATCCGGTTTGTTGCACAAAAGAATTGCGAGTCAGTGTGTGTGTGTGTGTGGGTAGTAGGCATGGCTTAAATGTTTTCAGTTCATCGAGATATGAACGATAAAAAGTAAGCACCTGTGGACCAATCAGATTGCCGTAAAGTGTATAGACGCAAAGAAAATTTTATTATTTGTATATAACTGCAAAATATTTGGTCACGTATAAACTTTACATAAATAACTTGGAAACACCATAATTGTAATGTGCATGCATGCCATGTGAACAGTGGTGTTTTGCATGACTAGATTCCGGTATTTTCTCATCACAGAAAATTATATGAAATCATGCAGCTTGAGGGAAGTAGACTGGACAGCTATAAAGTAGACAGGGCTGTCAAAGACCGATCGGTGAAAGAAAATCAGCCTTACACCCAATTCCATATACATGTATGTAAAAAAAAAAGAAAGTGCTTTGTTTAATGACATCACTAGAGCACATTGATTAATTAATCATCGGCTATTGAATGTCAAACATTTGGTACATGTAAGTCTGACACATAGTCATCAGAGGAATCCTGCAGCAAGCGATCTTTTATATGCACTTTCCCACTGACAGGAAAGTTGGAACAAGAAAACCCCCAATCAGGTGAATGGGTTCGCCGAGGTGGTTCAATCCTGCGACACAAGCACCTCAAATGAGCACTCAACCGACAGAGCTAAATCCCGCCCCTTCCATATATGTAGGTCATCCTATAAAGATTAGACTATTTAAGAGGAAGGTATGTTTACACTTCACAGCCATAGCTAATTTTGGTGGGAATCTACCAGTATGTATCTTTGAGACTGCATCTTTGAATAAACCCAAACACATGTAAAAGTACAAAATAAACTGTAGCTACATGAACATGACAGAATCATGGTTTTGGTACAAAAAAGGTCTGCAACCATTGTCAATTCTGTTTTCATTCCAATATAATCTGATCATTCTAGTAATCTTTCAGGTTTATTTGGTTTTATTTCTTTACATGGATAATTCATTTGACCCAATTTGACAATTCCACAGTTGAGAAACTTGAGCAAGACCAAAACGTAATTGCTATGTCCATAGCATGTGTAATACTGTATACATTTAACAAATTAAAAAAGGTTTGTGAAAGTTTGTTTTGTTTAATGACACCACTAGAGCACATTGATTAATTAATCATTGGTTATTCGATGTCAAACATTTGGTAACTATGATTTGTAGTTATCAGAGGAAACCCGCAACATTTTTCCTAATGCAGTAAGGGATCTTATATATATGCATTTTCCACAGACAGGAAAGCACATACTACGGCCTTTGTCCGTCGTGGTACACTGGTTGGAAAGAGAGAAAAAACAATCAACTGAATGGATCCACTGAGGCGGTTAGATCCTGTGACGCAAGCACCTCAAGCTTAAAGAATTACAACAGATTTCTATGAAAAGTAGAGCAAGGGGGTAGTTGCACTGAATGAAAAAAGAAAGTTACTTGTTTTTAATTTTAAAATGTCCTTTTTATCTACCTGGAATCCATCCAAAAATCCATGTAACAATCCATCTAGAAATAATCTATCCTCCATCCATTCATCCACCCACTCTTTCAAACATTATTTAACAGCATCTTAATAAAAGGTCCTGCCTACAATTTTCTGACAGCCTTATAATGTAATGCAGGTTGCAAATGTTTGCAAAGAAATCTTTACATTGTCTTCTTTTAATTTCCTAGAAACAAAATCTGTAATCAAGTGATTTATAAATTCAGTGAATGAGGTTTTGAAATGTACTTACTTTCATTGCTTTGCAAACAGATACATAACACTTCCAAAAGAGTTGCAGCCATAATCACTGGAAGAAAGAAAAGACAGATTAAAAATAAGTTAACAGTACAATAAAACTAGTATTACAAGCATTTACTCACATGATCTACTCTGTACTTGTATATATTAAATATATGTACACTGTAAATACATACATGTGTCTCATGAGTTATTGCTTCACAGGATGCAGATCATGGGAGATAACCATCTGTTTACCACAAGATATGCTTACACGGTACATTTTTAACTTCCACCTACATAAAAATATGCACTAAACATCTCAAGAAATGCAATTTTAAAAAATGGAGCAAACTACAGTATATGTCTATTAATATTTCAGTATTTTATAAACCGTTTTGTTAGACACAGTAATTTTATGTCCATTTATTATTTATTCATGCTTGTATGGAACGATCTTGAAGAATGACTAACATGCATGTATCATTCAAATGCACTCTGATAAAACTCTTCTATGAATTAAGGGCCATTCAAATAGTATGTAATGATGCTATGTACAGGGAGAGTAGGGATGTGCACAGGTTTTATAACAGCTAGTGTATTAATATGTACAATAAGAGTTCTAGCTTTGGTAGAATCATGCAGGTTTTGTTTATTGTGAATAAATTACAATGGTAGGTGGTTTTAGTTATTCAAATACTTTCATGGTTTATACACCATAGTGGATATCAATCCTGTACATTTCACAACCAAAACTGGTTACGGTCGAGGAACTGTAGGCCAGTGAGACATCCTTGAGAATCAGATGCCATCATCAATGGATCAATCCAGTTCAGAGGATATACTTTTTTTTACAGGAATATAGCAACTTTCTCCTCAATCAAATAACACATAATTAATCTTGAACTAATTGTGGACTAATATGTTGAAAACGGTTCACATCCCATGTCATAGTGGGATAATTAGGCCAAAAAAAAAAAAAATGTGTGCTTCAGGTTTCATTTCTGGAAAAAATAGGGTAGGTAGGTAGGAACTTTTTTCTTTTTTTTTTAAACCGAAGTGTTATGAACCTAGTTTGCGGACTGCAAAAATCGCAGTAAATGTTGGTTGTTTTTTGTAGTTTTTTTTGTTGTTTTTTGGTAGTCGGGAAATCGGAAACACACAATTTTTTTTTTACGCCTTACAACAAAATCCCTCATTTGCCCACGAGTTCATACAACAATTGTACTTTCAATATATTTTTCTGTTGTGTCACCTTGAAAAGAGTCACTGCATCACTTCAATGTATGTGTTCTTAAAAAATGTCAGCTTACTCAGATGACTCGTTTCATGAAAAAAATATATAATAAAAATGGTTTATTTCTGATGCAGTGTAAATTTGACATTACTTTTATTACAAAAGGTAAAAATTATAATCCTTGTGTGTCTATCATTATTGCCCTTAACTACAATGTAGCTGTCAGGAGCAAAGTTTACTTCCCTTCTGTGCAGGGTTCATACACATTTTCCAAGTTGATTTTCCATGACTTTCCATGACCACGTTTCATTTTCGACTGGTACCATACTATAGCCATCCCAGACCCAGACACAGCTTCGGTGTATTTTAGGCCTTAGGCGGTAAAGAACAGTCAACTGTTTCTCAGTTGTATGCATTACGCATGCAATGTAATGCTGATTTCAGCATTACAATACTAGTCATACGTCTAATTAACTGTATGCATTACGCTTGCAACGTACTAGTAAATTGAATAATTTTAAAGGAAACCAGATCGGAACCCCGTTCCACGAAGTGATCTTAGCACTACTACTGCCGTAAATACCTACCATCGCAACCTTAATTTTTGTCTATGATCGGCAGCCCGTTCCACTATCATCGTAAATTACTGCGAAATTTACAATAGGTACGAAGCAGTTGTAAGCCACTAACGTAGCTGTCAAATGGCAGTTAAATGATGATATTGTCATTTTCTAAGAAGGTTACTAACTTTTTGTATAAAAATGGATCTAATATAGAGCAAATAACTTTTATAAAACTCGGCATTCGATAAAAAAACATTCTAGTCCATAGACTTTCACACGCAAATACGGGAGATAACTCTCATGTCTTATGCATTCGGCAATTATTGCTTAGCAAATAAACTGACAAAGTTACTTCATGGATGTCTGATACCGAAAAGTCGGTATCAATTATATTTCCCTGTGACCTTCCTCTGAAAGATCTGTGATGTTATGATGCAAGAAATCGTGGACACATTTCAGTGCATCTGGCATTAGCAGATTATAACATTATTGTAGTTTTTTAACCTTCTGAGTACTGCAGGCGAGATATCTCGCCCGACGTCACGTCAGTCGACATACTGTACACTGTATACATTGCATTCCCTAATTCATATTTCCCGCCATTTGGCACACGACACTCACCGGAAACGGAAATATAATAAAACAAAAAAGATTTTTTTTTCAAAATGGTGGCTTTTGTTTTGATTTTTTCAATTGAAAATACCTTGAAATTTTGAGTTCAAAAAGTGGTTTTCGGCAAGTATTTTCACTTGACAACAATGGCGGCACGTCGCGGTCATTTTCAGGGATCGATAGCTGATTGTGACAGCTAATTTGATAATAAATTTGATCGTTTTACCAACAACGAAAATGACCAAATATTGCAATATGAATCGCACTTCGGGTTTTAAATAAAATTATGGTCAGAAAATCAGTTATCGGGAATAATGGACATAAATACAGGACAGCTGGCCACAAATGCCCGTAAGTAAACGCAACTTTTTCGATTTTTTGCCGAATTTTAATCACCATTAGCCAATCTAAAAATAATAAAAATTACAAAAAAGACACGAAAATAATACTTACCGATTCATATATGAACTTTATTTCATGTATTTATAAAACATTTAAGTGAATATATGTGAGTGAAAATTATAAACTTGTACCCACTCAACGTGGTTTTTGTCAAAAATTAATCTAGTAGTCTAAAGTTTAAGCTGTATGTACTATCAAAAAAATAATTAACTGCACCGGTATAAAATTTGTAATAATAATAGAAATATATGACTCGAGTAGTAATCAAATAAAGCACATTCAGGTGTGTGAAACAAAACTGGTTTCAGTTTTCAGACACTTGTTGCTTAGCTAGCTGCTGTGATACTGCATGACATGCCCAATGTTTATGATTATAACATATGTCCTAGACACATAACAAAACTAAATATAGTCTTGTCTAAAATACTACTTCAAAAAAAGTTAAAGTTTGTTTTGTTTACCGACACAATTAGAGCACACTATTTATTAATCATCAGTTATTGGAAATGTTTTATTTAACGACGCACTCAACACATTTTATTTACGATTATATGGCATCGGAACATCAGCTACTGGATGTCAAACATTTGGTAATTTTTGACATATAGTTTTAGAGAGGAAACCTGCTACATTTTTCCATTTGTAGCAAGGGATCTTTTGTATGCACCACCGGCCTCGGTGGCGTCATGGTTAGGCCATCGTTCTACAGGCTGGTAGGTACTGGGTTCGGATCCCAGTCGACGCATGGGATTTTTAATCCAGATACTGACTCCAAACCCTGAGTAATTGTTCCACAAGGCTCAATGGGTAGGTGTAAACCACTTGCACCGACCAGTGATCCATAACTGGTTCAACAAAGGCCATGGTTTGTGTTATCCTGCCTGTGGGAAGCGCAAATAAAAGATCCCTTGCTGCTAATCGGAAAGAGTAGCCCATGTAGTGGTGACAGTGGGTTTTCTCTCAAAATCTGTGTGGTCCTTAACCATATGTCTGACACCATATAACCGTAAATAAAATGTGTTGAGTGAGTCGTTAAATAAAACATTTGTATGCGCCATCGCACAGATATACCAGTCGTGGTGCACTGGCTAGAACAAGAAATAGCCTAATGGGCCCATTGACAGGGATTGATCCTAAACCGACTGTATATCAAGCAAATGCTTTACCATTGGGCTATGTCCCGCCCTATTTCAAATGCCAAAAACCTAATTCATAATTGATAGTATAAATTGTTTTAACACTGGCCTGTTAATACAATGTACAAAATGTAGGTTCTTGGACAGTCGTACTGGCCCTTGGCAGACTGAATTGGGCCAATACAACAGTCATGACCTGTATGAATAACATGCCCAATATTAAAACACATTATGTCATTAGTACAAACTGACGTGTATTAAGAAGGCACCTATTTTGAGAGGCCACCTTAGTAAATCTCCCAAATCAGGTAATATAAACCTGTGTATTAAGCAGTGATATTTTGGTTTTCTACTTGTCACAGGTTTGAGTGTACTGACATTGATACTTCACGGCAAAGTTCAGTATTAAGCATATTAAGATGAACATGTACATTGTAATACAATATCAAACAATATCAAACAATGGTATTTGTATTTTAACTCTTGGTCTATAGACTGTCAGTCATAGGCTATAATTCAAGGTAGACCAAGAGAAGTGGCTGGAACTGGAAATAACAGGCTCCCCACTGAGCCATTATAACACACGGTGGGTGGGAGCCACACCTCCCCACTGAACCGTTATAACAGACACTGGGTGGGAGCCACATCTCCCCACTGAACCGTTATAACACACACTGGGTGGGAGCCACACCTCCCAACTGAGCCGTTATAACACACACTAGGTGGGAGCCACACTTCCCCACCAAGCCGTTATAACACACACTGGGTGGGAGCCACACTTCCCCACCAAGCCGTTATACTGGGTGGGAGCCACACTTCCCCACCAAGCCGTTATAACACACACTGGGTGGGAGCCACACTTCCCCACCAAGCCGTTATAACACACACTGGGTGGGAGCCACACTTCCCCACCAAGCCGTTATAACACACACTAGGTGGGAGCCACACTTCCCCACCAAGCCGTTATAACACACACTAGGTGGGAGCCACACTTCCCCACCAAGCCGTTATAACACACACTGGGTGGGAGCCACACTTCCCCACCAAGCCGTTATAACACACACTGGGTGGGAGCCACACTTCCCCACCAAGCCGTTATAACACACACTGGGTGGGAGCCACACTTCCCCACCAAGCCGTTATAACACACACTAGGTGGGAGCCACACCTCCCCACTCAGGGTTTCTGCCAGAGGGTAAAGTGGGTATGGCGCCATACCCAAATTTTTGGCAGATTTTTTTTTTGACAATATTAATTACTCCTGTCATTACTGTATGTTTTTCTTAACCCTAACTCTAAACTTGACCCATTTTCTTTCTGGGGGAGGCCCCCATACCCCCTGCTGACTATGGTTGCATTCAATTCCATAGTGCCATACCCAAAAATGTCTTTCTGGCAGAAACACTGCCACTGAACCGTTATAGCATACACTGGGTGGGAGCCACACCTCCCCACTGAGCCGTTATAACATACACTGGGTGGAAGCCACACCTCCCCACCGAGCCGTTATAACATACATGATGGGTGGAAGCCACACCTCCCCACCGAGCTGTTATAACATACATGATGGGTGGGAGCCACACCTCCCCACTGAGCAGTTATAACATACACTGGGTGGGAGCCACACCTCCCCACTGAGCCGTTATAACATACACTGGGTGGGAGCCACACCTCCCCACCGAGCTGTTATAACATACACTGGGTGGAAGCCACACCTCCCCACTGAGCCGTTATAACATACACTGGGTGGAAGCCACACCTCCCCACCGAGCCGTTAAACATACATGACATCCCCACCGAACTGTTATAATATACATGGTGGGTGGGAGCCACACCTCCCCACTGAGCCGTTATAACATACATGATGGGTGGGAGCCACACACCGAGCTGTTGTAACCATGATGGGTGGGAGCCACACCTCCCCACTGAGCCGTTATAACATACACTGGGTGGGAGCCACACCTCCCCACTGAGCCGTTATAACATACACTGGGTGGGAGCCACACCTCCCCACCGAGCTGTTATAACATACACTGGGTGGAAGCCACACCTCCCCACTGAGCCGTTATAACATACACTGGGTGGAAGCCACACCTCCCCACCGAGCCGTTAAACATACATGATGGGTGGAAGCCACACCTCCCCACCGAACTGTTATAATATACATGATGGGTGGGAGCCACACCTCCCCACTGAGCCGTTATAACATACATGATGGGTGGGAGCCACACCTCCCCACCGAGCTGTTGTAACATACATGATGGGTGGGAGCCACACCTCCCCACTGAGCCGTTATAACATACATGATGGGTGGAAGCCACACCTCCCCACCGAGCTGTTATAACATACATGATGGGTGGGAGCCACACCTCCCCACTGATCTGTTACAACACACAGCTCTCCAGTGACAGATGGTGGGGTTATATCCCAGTTTAGGCTCTAATACAGCCGTAACAGGCCCGTTGCAAGCTGTTATAATTGGGCGGGGGGTGGGGGGGGGGGGGGGGGGGTGTGTGTGTCAGTGTTTAAGGGGGCAATACACAATTAGTACACACAGGGGTGTGAGTAATTTGACAATCGGGAGTTACGGGGTTGGGTGTGGGAGGGGATGTCCCCTTTTTGCTGCATGGAATGCAAACGTATCTATGTGAATAATGCTATTTAATTCATTGAATCAATGACTAATTTCTTTTTAATATATATATATATATATATATATATATATATATATATGTATAATTGTTTCTTGCTGAAATATTGGAGTGGCAACCACCGACCCTGCTGCCCCAGCTCCGAGATATCTCTGACACACAATAGAACCAATTGTTTTTCGAAGGGAGGGGGTGGGGGGGTTGGGGGGTGGGGGAGGAGGGAGTTGACACCCCATTCCCCGCTGGCTATCAGCTTGAGCCTTAAATGTGATGTCTTTACAACTGGGCTACCAATGTCTATGCTTAGAGGTTTGGCCTACATGTATCAAGTGACAATATTCAGTGAAAATGCATACTGCTTTAATTGACAGTAAATCTATTAGCATGATGAACGTGGGGCCTGTGTTACGATGTACTGGAGATCGCCAGAAGTATTGGGGCACACCGGGGAAGGCCATTAATTTCGTTCTGCTCGGGGAGAGTTCGTTCCACTCGGCTGCCAGTCACTTGGGTCCGTTCAGGTTCTATAATGCACAGCACTTGGTTCAGGTTCTATAATGCACAGCACTTGGTTCTGCATTCTGACGAGCCAGATGAACTTGCTCTGGAACACAGGTCACGTGCATCTTGACCAATAACAATTACACCAAATAGTTTCAGAAAAAACACCCACCCACATACTACTGTAAAATACAGCCACTGTAAAATGTTCTTAAAAAAGAAGAAAAAAAGAAAGAGATTAAATATCAAAGATTCACATACACATATACATGTATGTACACATGTATATAGGGTACCTGTGTCATAATGAACCTAAGAATTAAAAATTTCTACAAACAATTTATGGATTACACCAAAACCAAACCCCAACAGATAAGCCATTTCAATGTGTGCAATATGTTAATCGATGTACATACATGTATTTGATGGCCGAAATTTAACGTGCAAACAAAAGTTAGTAGTAAGAGAGTTTTAATATAGAGTTTTAATATACAGAAAGATTTGACAATGTCTAAAAACTAGTCAGGACCGTAACACAGTCTCCATTAGCTAACACCGGCCTCGGTGGCGTAGTGGTTAGGCCATCGGTCTACAGGCTGGTAGGTACTGGGTTCGGATCCCAGTCGAGGCATGGGATTTTTAATCCAGATACCGACTCCAAACCCTGAGTGAATGCTCCGCAAGGCTCAATGGGTAGGTGTAAACCACTTGCACCGACCAGTGATCCATAACTGGTTCAACAAAGGCCATGGTTTGTGCTATCCTGCCTGTGGGAAGCGCAAATAAAAGATCCCTTGCTGCTAATCGGAAAGAGTAGCCCATGTAATGGCGACGGCGGGTTTCCTCTAAAAAATCTGTGTGGTCCGTAACCATATGTCTGACGCCATATAACCGTAAATAAAATGTGTTGAGTGTGTCGATATACAAAACATTTCTTTTCTTTCCATTAGCTAACAACTCTTTAAATATTTAAATATGTGTATGTTTTTTGGTGCGGTACGGGCGTGGAACAATGAAAGTACTAGAGTTGATATATGTATTGCTTAGTAACTTAGCATGTTCCAAAATTAAACAGTACTGAATAAATTAAAATATTTTTAATATAAAAATTGAAATCAGTAAACAATGGTAAATTACACTGAACACCAACACAAAAGTGTTAAAATCAATAAAATGGTGTAAACAGCTGTGGAGGAGGCATTCATACACACACAGTGGCACATACATTTACATGTATCAACATAATTTACATAAATTACATTTTTGCTAAATTTCCAAAATAGTCTTTATTTTTAATTTATGTCAATCCAAATTATTGACCAAAATCACTGAATTTTTTTTTTTTTTTTTTAATTATTATTTAAAAATATTTTTAGCTGGTACAGGATACAGACTCGATTATAATGATGAGAGGTGTCAATATGTATTAAGTTTAATAAGAATCTGCCCCCCCCCCCCCCCCCCCCACTCCAGACAAAAGCACATGTATCCAACTTCGACCTAATCCTAATTATTGACTTTGACATGTAAGTCCAGGTCAAATATTTCTTAAATCCAGCAGGAAATAATGACATACACAGTTTTTAAACTAATTATGGAAAAGCTGTAATTTGTGATTGCACAAAATGTACATTGTCAACATGTCAGCTGATAGCTTTCCTGAAATGTACCATTAATTATTTAGTCTGCCAACATGCTTAAATGGCTTGTTTATACAGTTCCACTTCACAGATGCTTATAAAAAATGCATACACCTTTGACAATGTAAAACAGTTACAAAAGAGAGTGGCATTAAAACACAAAACAATAGCTCAACCGAATGATGGATACTTTCATTCAGATACATAATTGATCATGAAATCCTATCAGTTCACCACGCACTGAACACACGGCTCACATGAACTAAATCTATAAGTACAAACTACAATGTACAATGTATATTTAAATAAGCAAGTGATAAATCCTATATATGGAATGAAAAAAATGCAGCCCATCTCTACATTGCGACTGATTTGGTTGCAAATGCAACCATTTTTTTAATTTGGCGACTAAAACATTTCATACTATTTATATAAATCTGGCTCCTAGATGTAGATCAAAAAATTAATGTAGAGGCCGCGGCTTCTGTTAGTTTTCAATTTGACCATTTAAAACATTAAAGAAATAAACCTTAATATGTGCAATATTAATGACAAATTTGGTACGTTAAATGGTCAAAATGTCGCTTTATAATATGATATGTTTATAGACTTCCTTTTACTTTTACCATTCAGTGCATTATTTTTTATTAAACTAATTTATATTATGTACAGGTAAGTGCGAAAGAATCTGATAAAGATCTACACAAAAAATGTAAATGTACATGCATGTTCAATATTATAACAGTAATAATTGACTATTAGATGTCAAACATTTGGTAATTTTGACAGAGTCTTAGAGAGGAAATCAACTCCATTTTTCCATTAGTAGTCATGCAGGAATTGTTAATATGCACTTTCCTACAGACAGGACAGCACATACCAGTCATGGTGAACTTATGATTAGAATTTTACATGTGCACAATATATTATTTCAAACCTTACTTTGCACGCTATAAATTTATAAGTTAGGCACAGTAAATTTAAAACAAATGCTAGAATAGTGAAATCTGCTCCTGTAGCCATCTGACTCCATCAGTACATGTATTTTAAGCACAGGTTAAAATACGATTTCTAGAACCAAATCTGTGAGGATGAAGCTATACCCACATATTACTGCAGATGAGTCAGCTTTAACCCTTTTAATAGAGAGATGGCTGTTTAATTACGGTGTGGACATGACGGTGTGCTGTGTGACACTATTAGTATGACGTCATGAAAAGACTCAGTTCATGACATCATTCCAGCGGTTACAAAAAGGTTAATACATAGAGAATATTACACGACTTTCAGTTTAATACCATTTTAATGAATGAGAACATTAAAAAATGGTATCTAGCTTGCTTTCTCTCACTAGACAACATTCATAACAATGGCATTAAACTGAAAGAAGTGTAATATTTTATTTATTACCTACCTATAATTATTGCTTAGAATTCATCAAACAAAAGTAAACATTCAGAGCAGCTGGTGTTTGAGTGTCAGCATTTATAGGCCCCGCCCACAATCGAGGTTAACGACCCAGATTTTGATTTCAAAAATAGTTTATTCTACGGAGCTTTTAAAACTAAAAAGTTCAGCCAGCCATTTTTCTCTAATGTTTACGAGCTATTCTGACTGGTTTCCGAAATGATCATTCTTTTTAACATGAAGCACAGAAACCAGTTTGCTGGATGTTTTTCTGCTCGGTCTGGCTAACTGCATTGCTTTCAATAAGACATGTACAAAATCTTATGTCACATTGTGTTGAGCCCATTCTCCCTTAATGTGCTGTTGGCCAATCGCATTAGCATTTATACCCCAGCTTTGTTCAGGAAAACGGTATCTCACAATGTGACATACGATTTTGTTATTAAACTCTGTTATCTCTCACATATATGTAATGCATAGAGAATACTAAACGTTGATATTAAAATGAGTGTGTTTTCAATGATACATCACAAGCGAAAGCAAGTGATATACAATTAAAAACACAAGTTGTAATATAAACGGTCTCACACAGGAACGAGTATAGTATTTTATTTATTACACCGTACATCAATGGCAAAATATAGCACATAATGACTTCCAAAATAACTGAACAAGACACAAAAATGCACAGATTAAAGACTGGGGAAAACTGACGTCATGTTGTGGTCACATCATTTTGCTGTTTATCAATAAAATTTTGCATTCCTACACCGCACATCTACCAATGAAGTTTACACAAACAATATTCTAAACATATTCAAGGCTAAACAAGATTAATTAAATATATATTTTGTTAAATTATGCTGCTAACATTAATTATAAAAATGGACAGCAAATATTTTCAGATATAAAAGTATAAATCAAAAGAACTATGCATGCACACACTTTTTGCATGAAGATCTACATGGAGTTGCACTGTGTGACACAGTCAATCACCTGATCAGAAGTCATGACCTCTCAAAAGACGTATTCCACAATGTGAAGAGACAATAAATATGACATGGATATCTCTTCAATCGCAGTGTAATAAATGTAACATACCTTTTAAGAAAATGTAACTACATGTACTACCTACTTATATACACATCAGGTTTATAAGGCTTAAAATAAAGGCCTTTGTAAATCCAGTGTGAATAAATTGCTAAAGTGGTGTTTGGATGTCTTCAGTAATTTAAGTGATCCATTGGGAGGAATTTACAATTAAAACTGAAAGAAAATGGCTTCTATTGTTGAACAAGAACTTTTCCAAGGGAGTCCCCTCCACCATCCCTGGCATCATCACCAAACTGTTTCTGAGCTGCATGTAGAGTCCATTTATATCAAAAGAGAACTAATTAATTGGCATATTCATCTATCTACATCTATATACTAAATAATGCTAAAACTCATTAAAACAATCCATATGATTAAGTTTTAAAACTTGACCAAATCTCATAACATTTTTTACAAAACAATTCTATGTAAATTTATACAAATGTTTTTTTTTTAACAAATTATCATCAAATTATATAAATGAAATCCGATTTGTAATACCGGGGTGAAGACAAAATGTTAGATTTGCCAATGTATGCATCTTCACATGCTTGTTTATTAAAAAATGTTTGTTTTTGTTTAACACCACCACTAGAGCACATTGATTAACCATTGGCTATCAGATGTCATCAGAGGAATAATCTGTGTAACTTACCAATGCAATGTATTAGGGGCAGGATGGCAGCACTTACTCAAAGTGTGATGAGTCATGATCCCCTCAGTGAACCTAGGTTTTTATTCCCATATACTAAACATTATGGTATGTGCTGTCCTGTCAGCAAGTACATACATGTATAACAAGATTCATTGCTGGAGTGTTTAATTTCTCTCTCTCTAGACCAAAAGTCATGATAGTCATATACAAAATGTTTCTTAGAAACCAAACAACAATTTTTAATGGTGTCGATCTAGTTAAAGTATAAACAGACATTCATATCCTTTCCTTTTCAATACAATTTAGTTTTTAAAATGTACATCGATCAGTGTCAGCTGATGGAAGGTAATTTTCTGTAAAAAACAATATATAAAATATTTTTGTAATGTTACACATGTATGTACATGTTGTTGACTTTTGTTTTGGGTTTTTTGTTTTGGGTTTTTTGTTTGTGTTTTAGTTGGTGTTTTTGTGTACATGTTATGTGTTTACTAATGTGGTTACTGTTGTTGAATTTACATGTAGTTCATAGGACTGACCATCTACAAGGATGTCTGTTCAAGCAGTGTTTTTCTTTTTCTTTTTTCTTATCTTTACTCTGTAAACATCTCTTCCTGAATTCTAACAGGCATGAGTATGCACCTGTAATGTTGTATATGAACAATTTAAGTATGAAAAACCCATACCACGTTTATTCAGATTTCTCAATGCATTATTGCAAAAATTATATATTCATCAGTATGTGCATAAGGTAGTACGTAAATTCATTATCAAGCCAAGTGTAAACAATGTGCAATGCTTCATTCATGCATAAGAGTTCATCATGTGTAGTCATGCAGAACAGGGCTATTGAAGGCCAGCAGAACGGAGCTCAGTGGCTGGTATTTGGTAACATTATCGCCCATATATGTAGGGTGGCAGTGGGTTCTTACAGGTAGTTTCTGAAATTCTACACCTACAAACAGGTAGCATAACAATTATTATGTATGCTTGAGATGTCACGGGAAAAAAAATTCCCTTCTTTTTCTCATTTTCTTATGCCAGAATGTTATTTTTAAACCCACAAAATCTGAAAATACATGTACATGTATGTAGTATTTGCATTATTCAAAATGACATTAAAGACAATGCTTTTGCCTTAGTTTCAAAGAAGGATAAATCAAGCTACAAGTAGTTGTACTTTTCTTCAGTTTGTAAAAGAGCTTCATATACAGGTACATGTGTACAGGCATATATATGCCTCTTTTTATACCTATACACATAATGAGAGTCCACTATGTGCACTGATGCAGCAATGTTTAGTCTGAGATTGGCAAGATGGTATACAGTAACTAGTAGTATATGGATCCTTCTTTGAAAACTTTTTTGTTCCTGCCAGAGGGTAAGAAGGGTAAAATTATGTACCCTAAAATCTTGGAAATTAATGGATACAACTGTCAAAGTGTATGGGGGTCAAAATGGTACCATTTTCAAGAAAGGACGTACTATACATGACTGACGTTCAAAATTCCACAGATTAGACAAAACATAAATTATTACATTTATAATCATACTATATGATTATCTGTATTTATGAATCAACATGTATATTTGCCTGCTAGTGAGGCCCAGGACTGAGTAAGTCTAGTGTTAAAGAGTGTTTGCCTGCTAGTGAGGCCCAGGACTGAGTAATCTAGTGTTAAAGAGTGTTTGCCTGCTAGTGAGTCCCAGGACTGAGTAATTTAGTGTTAAAGAGTGTTTGCCTGCTAGTGAGGCCCAGGACTGAGTAAGTCTAGTGTTAAAGAGTGTTTGCCTGCTAGTGAGTCCCAGGACTGAGTAATCTAGTGTTAAAGAGTGTTTGCCTGCTAGTGAGGCCCAGGACTGAGTAATTTAGTGTTAAAGAGTGTTTGCCTGCTAGTGAGGCCCAGGACTGAGTAAGTCTAGTGTTAAAGAGTGTTTGCCTGCTAGTGAGGCCCAGGACTGAGTAAGTCTAGTGTTAAAGAGTGTTTGCCTGCTAGTGAGGCCCAGGACTGAGTAAGTCTAGTGTTAAAGAGTGTTTGCCTGCTAGTGAGTCCCAGGACTGAGTAATTTAGTGTTAAAGAGTGTTTGCCTGCTAGTGAGGCCCAGGACTGAGTAATTTAGTGTTAAAGAGTGTTTGCCTGCTAGTGAGGCCCAGGACTGAGTAAGTCAAGTGTTAAAGAGTGTTTGCCTGCTAGTGAGGCCCAGGACTGAGTAAGTCTAGTGTTAAAGAGTGTTTGCCTGCTAGTGAGTCCCAGGACTGAGTAATCTAGTGTTAAAGAGTGTTTGCCTGCTAGTGAGTCCCAGGACTGAGTAATTTAGTGTTAAAGAGTGTTTGCCTGCTAGTGAGTCCCAGGACTGAGTAATTTAGTGTTAAAGAGTGTTTGCCTGCTAGTGAGGCCCAGGACTGAGTAAGTCTAGTGTTAAAGAGTGTTTGCCTGCTAGTGAGTCCCAGGACTGAGTAATTTAGTGTTAAAGAGTGTTTGCCTGCTAGTGAGTCCCTGGACTGAGTAATCTAGTGTTAAAGAGTGTTTGCCTGCTAGTGAGGCCCAGGACTGAGTAATTTAGTGTTAAAGAGTGTTTGCCTGCTAGTGAGGCCCAGGACTGAGTAAGTCTAGTGTTAAAGAGTGTTTGCCTGCTAGTGAGGCCCAGGACTGAGTAAGTCTAGTGTTAAAGAGTGTTTGCCTGCTAGTGAGGCCCAGGACTGAGTAAGTCTAGTGTTAAAGAGTGTTTGCCTGCTAGTGAGTCCCAGGACTGAGTAATCTAGTGTTAAAGAGTGTTTGCCTGCTAGTGAGTCCCTGGACTGAGTAAGTCTAGTGTTAAAGAGTGTTTGCCTGCTAGTGAGTCCCGGAACTGAGTAAGTCTAGTGTTAAAGAGTGTTTTCCTGCAAGTGAATCCCGGGACTGAGTAAGTCTAGTGTTAAAGAGTGTTTGCCTACAAGTGAGGCGTGGAGAAGCAGTGGGGCTGAACACAATCTAATCAGCGAGATAAAAAGCCGGCCACATTCTTGTGTTGCCAGCCCAGTGCACACAACGCTGCATGCCTGTTATGCTGCACATGGGCACCTTCAAACTCGAACAAAGGACAGCCTGCCATTTTAGTTTCTCTTTTAATAACACAGCCAAACTTGCTCAACTGGCAACTTCAGTTAAGCAGCCACCTGTCTTAAAAGGTCACCTTTGAAATGTCCCAAATCATCTAATAAAGTACAAACTACATGTACAAGTACATTGTGTATGTATCTACATGCAGTGAGGTATTGTCATCGCCCATTACTATAGTACCTTCAATACAGTCAGTCGACCATGGCAAGCTTGTTTAACATTTATTCATACACACTAAGCTTCTTTGACAAAAATTAATGCAGGAATAAAATTCTCATTTGATTCTTTTTTTTCCTTTTCTTTTTAATGTTAATCAAATAAAATGATTCCTTTTCTTATGATCTTCAAATGTTTACATGTACCCCTCATTGTAATAATAAATCCATTGAAAAAGCATATTTTTAACTTTCATAGCAATAACCTTGTCTTACAGACACTATACACACCTTGCAGATGTTTCACCACTATTGTTTTCCTATAACTGTGCATACAAACATGTCCAGCCCACATGCATGTACAGGTGGCAATTAAACCATAAAAACAATGTTTAATTTTCCATCTTGGAAGAAGCCCCTTTGACATAATTTTATTTTAAAAATAATAAGTTTGAAGGGTCACATGCACTCTCACAGGCACAATAAAGGGTATTGCATGATTTGGCCTGCAGGTCTAGGTGCAGAAATCAACCCTGTTTCTACACCATACATGTAATTATGGGAGTTGGCCTCCTGTTCAACATTGCATCAGCTGACAGTTAAATTAGTTATGACTATCAAAATAAAATACTGTAAACCTGGGGAAAATGTATGCATATAAATGGTGACCATACGATGAGAAATTATACACATGTATGCATTATTTTTATTGCAGAAATGTATTGCAGATCTATACCTGTACCACCTCTTGAAATTCACTATACCAATCAGCAGTGCCACCTCAAACAGCTGCTGCCTATTAGGGGTGTAACGATATACTTGAATATTCAATGCACCGAACAGCAATCTATATATCGCTGTTACATTCGTATTCATCTCTAGCTGAACCAAATACACTAATATTTATATATATATACTACTCAAAAGAATTTAAGGGTCAAAAATTTATAACCAAATAAGTTTCAGAGTGTATTAGATTGATGATGTAAACTACACCAAAATTTTTATTTATTGTTCCATATTTACAAAAAACCACAAATAAACGTCACTGGATACAAGAAAGTCACATGACATGCTGTCAAAGTTGAAGGTTGTCAAACATGGATTTTACACATTAGAACATTCGTTTAATAGTGTGTGAATCCACCCCTGGGGCGAATACACTCGACACATCGTTGCCTCATGCTGTTGATCAGATGTCTGAAGAACTCTTGGGGAATGGCCTGCCACTCTGCCATAAGAAGTTGACCCAGATCATGAAGGTTGGCCGGAGGGGCATGGTTATCCCGAACTCTCCTGCCTAATTCGTCCCAGGCATGCTCTATTGGGGCCAAGTCAGGCGAATATGCTGGCCAATCCATCCTGGCGATACCTTGTTGTCTGAGAAAGTCCGTTACCACCCTGGCGCGGTGGGGTCTGGCATTGTCATCCTGCAGAACTGCCCCGCCGCCAATCTGCTGAAGGCCTGCGAGAACCAACGGCCGGATAATCTCATTCAGATAGCGGATTCCATTCAGATTGCCATCCACCACATAGAGGGAGGTCCTGTGGTGGATAGAGATGCCGCCCCACACCATGACGCTGCCACCACCGAACCGGTGACGTTGTCTAACGTTAACGTCAGCGAAGCGCTCCCCAGGACGTCTGTAGACACGAACCCGACCGTCGTTGAACTGAAGACTAAACCTGGACTCATCAGTGAACATCACTCGACCCCACTGAACACGTTGCCACCGCAGATGAAGCATGCACCAGTGATGTCTAGCCATTCTGTGACGTGGTAGGAGTGGTGGTCGAACAGCCTGGCGACGGCAGCGTAGATTATTGGCTCTCAGACGATTGCGTATGGTTTGATCAGACACTCGAGTTCCAGTCGCAGTCCGCAGATTGTCACGTAATCGGCGTGCAGTGGTTGTGCGTTGACGTAGAGCCATATTGGTGATGTAGCAGTCCTCTCTATTTGTAGTGCTTCGGGGTCTTCCCGAACGTGGACGATTTCAAACAGAATTCGTTGCTTGGTACCGTTGCCACAGTCGGCCAACGACACTCTGACTGACACCAAGTCTCAGAGCAACATTTCTTTGCGTATTGCCATCCTGAAGTCAAGCAATAGCCCTTCCTTGATCTTCGATAGTCAGTTGAAGTCGTACCATTGTCGAATTTGGAGTGTGCACCGTACACGAACGCAAGCTCCAATTATACGGAAATTCAGCATTGGGAACATGGAATACACGTGCAAAGCGTGCAAATGAAGCACTTTGTGAAAAAGCAAGTTATGGGCACTTAGCAGACCTTTCGCTTTCGCCCTAATTTACGTGCAAATGTAAGCATATTTTTGCCATTAGAACTAGTCGACAGTGTCAATGACAGTGGATTTTAATTCATTTATGGGTTGCTTAGACCCACTTTCGTCAAAATGGAACAATACCATGCGTGACATTATGGTCTAGCTAATATAATTGACATTCAGAAAATAATGTTGAAAATATCGTCTGACCCTTAAATTCTTTTGAGTAGTATATAATGCTAACTGTACAATTTATGTTTCTAATTCACACTAACCAAAAACACAATACTCATTTGATTGTTTTGATAATGTCCGAATCGGTATTGTATTAGATCAAGCACATAGGCCAATCCTTTTTTATTCAACAAACTGGACTGGTACCCTACATGTACCTTGATTTTGCTTCTGTCAAAAAACACCCATTATTAATTAGCTTTCAGTGTTCGAGATTAAAATTTTTGGCCAGTATCCCAGTTGGATATTAACATTTCAAAATCTGGTATCCCACCTGAGAATTTAGTATTATATGGTATCCCGGTGGGATATTGGGTTCTTGAAGTCTGGTATCCAAATTAAATTCTGGTATCCACGGGATATCGGGATACCGTTAATCTCAAACACTGGCTTTTACCTTTAAAAAAATATTGTTCTTCCTTTCTGCAAAACGTTTTCACTTTCATATTCAAGGACATGAATAAATATTCGTATTCGTCACCTTATATTTGTGATATGTATCATATTCACCACCATGTGTATTCATTACACCCCTAGTACCTACATGTACTTAATCTGTAATGGTATTTTTCTCATTATACATGTAACTTATAAGGGTATTTATTTTGCTATAGTTAATACTAAATTGCCATCACAATATTTCAACGGCTGTTGACAAAATTTGCACATCATAAATATGTACTACTATGAGTATATTCGTGAACAAAAACATGTTGTATTAATAATAATCTAGTACACGCATTAATAATAATAATCTAGGACACTCTTTTCAACGGTTCCAACTAAACTGATCACCTGCAGACCACTGGTTCATGATGTGCAAGCAATGAGTCATGGCTCTATCCAACACAATGTACAGGTTAAGTGTATATCTTTAATATGGAATTGCTGCCAAAACGTGCTGGATGTTAACAATAGGTTGTTCATTTACATCCATTAGTTCTGGCTTGTCACAAAACAAAATTCATACACAAAAATTTGAACATAGTTACTGCACTAAGTCAGAGCTTGTTTACATACCTCTGTGTGTGTGTGTGTGTGTGTGTGTGTGTGTGTGTGTGTGTGTGTGTGTGTGTGTGTGTGTGTGTGTATATACACATATACATATACATATACATATACATATACATATACATATACATATAGATATATATATATTGTGAAAACATTAACAATCATAGTTCTTTAAGAGGCCTTATAAATGTACAGGTTAAAATACAGTCCTTTATATTACATATAGGACTGAAGTGTTCTTGAAAAAAATAAAAATAAAAAATAAATATATATATATATATACAGTCGAATCCACTTTATTGCATATCGGTTTATAGCATAAATTGGTTATTTGCATATAATTTGGCTGCACAGAACCATTTAGCATTAAATCAATACAAATTATGTTGCATATTTGAATAGCTTTATAAAGACAAACATCGGTTAATTGCATACAAAAACCAAAAATGTCTAGAAAATGCCATCATAAAATGTTCCACAAACCTTTAATATTTTACCAGAAACAATTGTAATTGCACAAAGAATAAAGCAGAATGTTCTATGTTGATTAAAAACTAATATTAAAAGAAGAAAAAAGTAAAAGCCTTTACTAAAAAAGGCGATGTACAATGTTGACATCTCACACAAGACTCATCGTAGAGCTTATAGCAATGTGTTCAAGTGTTTATTGCAGTAATCCTGGGACCATTATTGCATGGTCTTGATGTCAGGATTTTAGGTGTAATTTGTTCTTTGTTACAAAATTACTTAAAACAATACTGACAACGGAACTACCTTGACAGAACACAAAAAATTCCCTACAGCAGTGGAATAGTCCATTGTTATTTTTATGTGCGCATCACACTACCACCTCCGAAGGATTCGACTTCATTAACGCAACAACGGGCTGTACATTCTCCTCTATGCCGATACACTCTTATTCTCCCATCCCCATGGAACAGGCAGAACCTACTCTCATCGGAAAAGAGAACCCTTCGCCAATCACGAATCAGTCAACGCCCCACATGCCTGTCCCATCGTAGTCTAAGCCGACGGTGTTGGTCTGTCAATGTGGTCCCATGGTAGGGTCTGTAGGCTCTAATACCAGCAGCACATAATCTTCTTGACACGGTGTGTCTACTCACATGGTGACCGAGTGCCGTTGCCGCTAATGACGTCACCATCAGAAAACGATTACGTAGGTGTAATGTTCGTAGGTATCGGTCATCCCGTTGAGTTGTGACACGTGGTCTACCCGTTCTTGGCTTGTCCGATGTCCGACCTGTCTGTTGGTATCGAGTTAGCAGGTTACCAACAGCAACTCTGGAACATCCAAACGTCCTTGCGACATGAGCGTTAGATGCCCCCATTTGTATCTTGCCTATGGCTCACTCGCATTGTTCTACAGTAAGTCGTGGCATTCTTTTGGTGGTTTTCTATCAAATGCATACCCTACCAGTATCCTGGCTCATTTTAATACCATAATTGCACGGGTGAATTTCGTAGGTCCTGGAAAACATGATTTTTATATTTTTTTTGCTCGGCATGAAAAGCATGCAACGTTATGTTTCAAATATACTGTAGAAAGTTGGTTACGTTTGGGTGATTATTTATGCAATTGGTTACGTTAGGATATATGGATGTTTTCAGAGACTAAATTTTGTTTTAATTTGTAAAGTTTCTTTTGGCCGTGAGTATATATACCCTTGAGTTCACATTTAAATACACGTGCAGCACAAAAAGATATTAAAGATATTAAATTCACCATTGTCCCATTTCATCACATACCGTATATCTTCGCCTATAAGTCGAATTTTTTTCACCCAAAAATTATTTTACAACTTGGGGGGTCGACTTATAAGAGGGTAAAAAAATTTCACCAAAAAATATTACTGTTTTGGGGATTATTTTACAAGTTTTATTGTTGAAGTATGCCATGTATTTATACTCAAATATGTTAATTTGACACATTTATTTTTTATAACCTTTTTTTTTTTGGCATTAGAACGGTTTTGGTTATGCGAAAAGGTGTACGATCTCACTCACATGCCAAGACAACAGTCCACTTAGTTAAATTAACAGTCATCACTAATAGTAAAAATGTAAACAATACTAACTACCTGTTGCCTGAGTTTATTTTGAAATCTGGTCACTGGCATTAATGGTTGTTCAAACAATGTTTTGGCGGTGATTAACTTCATGAATATTACTGAGCTTTCCCTTAAAATAGACTGATCTCTGCAGTTCACTATCTAGAGCAATAGGGACACACATCATTTGGTACAAAAACCAGTGTACTTTCCAGAGTTATCCTCCTTACATGTATTAATATGGCGGCAAAACGTGATACTTTCAGTTTTATCGTAGTGATCTGTTGTCAGTGTTTATAAATAAAGTCGTTGTCTGTGCACAAAACCATCTGTACAGTACTATACAGTAACAGTCAAACAGCTTTCACTCTCTACTAAGGGAATATTTCGTTCTGATGCTATGTAATAATGATAGTTTGATTGGAATAGTCTGATTATATTGCGATGTACAAAACGTGAAAACCGAAGTTTGTAAAATAATTTTCTTTTGTTCAAATATTATTGTTCTCATGTGCTGAAAATAAGAAATATTTCAATATTTATAAGTAGTTTTTCATGGGTCGACTTATAAACGGGTCAATAAAAAAATACGTTTTCAGGGCTTGAAATTAGGGACTCGACTTATAGCCGAGATCGACTTACAGGCGAAGATATACGGTAGATACCAATGATGAAATAAAAAGAAAGACAAAATAAAAAGTATTTTATTAGAAAGTTTTGTCCACTTTTTAATGAACTTTGTTAGATAAAAGCGATCATTACGTAATTAAGTAATTATCAATCCCCTTCTACTGCAGTAACATCATATTATGTATGACATCATATTTAGCAGTTCCTTTCTGATGATGAATAATTGAAACATGTAACAGGATATTATTTCTTAAAATTGTTTTTAAATACATATATATATACTGTACACTTGTTTTTTTTATCATTATTATATATATATATATATATATATATATATATATATATATATATATATATATATATATATATATATATATTTTTATCATATAATATCTTACATTTTCAGTGCAATCAAAGTATGTGATATTTTTCAGATCACATTCTTTAAGAATTTGGTAACTTTGCAAATTGGATGTAAATTAGTCGAGGTCTCGGCACTAGGTTTATTGACATTTAAGCAAACGTACTTGGGTGACACCCCATGATTGACATATGCATTCATAGTCATCAAATAAAAACATTTCAATGGCAATTTGACACTGAAAGCTGTCCAGCGTTCAGAAAATAAAAAAGTTAGGCATAACTTTATTTTGATGTAAGGACATCCAAAATGACGTCATTCGAGTTTGACGTCATTTCCATTCAAAAATACACCGCACCACATATTCTTACGTTATTTGAATATCTAGTAATGGCGGACTGGAATTAAAGTTGCGTGTACAGTTTACAAAAACATGTTGTATTAAGCTTGAGCTTATATGATAAAGAGATTATTACCCTCGCGTATTTCAGTATCGTCAATATCATATATTAGGAATAAAAATAATGTATTATGCTCACATAATACAATTTTTATTCCTAATATATGATATTGACGATACCGAAAAACACTGATAATAACCTCATATTTATGTATATGTATATGTATATGTATATGTATATGTATATGTGTATATATATATATATATATATATATATACATATACACACACACATACATACACACACATATACACACACATATATATACATACACATATATATATATGTACAACAAGATGGTACTCTTTACAGACTGTTGTTAAACATTACTTGTTACAGGTTTCATCATAACATAATACAAAGCAAAGGAAAGTAAAACTTTGCAATATGGATAATGCAGAATTATAATAAAAAAACAGCATTGGAAGAAGAAGTTCAGTTGATATGCTGGGAAGTACACAGGTGAGGTGTCAGAGCCAAGTGTGTATTACAACAAAATAATAATAAAAAAAATAGTGTTTGTTGTTTTTGTGGAGTAGCAAAACGTATTGGTGATATCAATTACAGTACATGTAATAAATTAAGTAACTTCAATACATCCATTCAGTTAACTGGCATGTCATTTACATGTTCTTTGTGATGTTTGACATTCAACAGTTGATCATAAATTAATCAATGTGCTCTAGTAATGTCGTTAAATAAAAGAAACTTTAACTGACATTAAGTAAATATTTTAAAGCTAGTACTTTGTAAATTACCTAGAATAGTGCAAAACATACACCAAATGTACCATAAATACGATGTGAAGAGGACATGGGGGGGGGGGGGGGGGGTGGTCCTGTTGACAACAAAAAATACGTTTTGCCTACACATCTTTTAATATTGTTATTTACTTTAAAAGTTGTACTTAAAAGTTAACTGCTGGCTAGATTGAACTATACACTTATAGTTATGTAGCAAATGTAACATACACTGTGTATGTAGGCCATTTGTTGTGTGGTGAAGTATATGAATAGACTGTTAAAGGAATAAAGAAAGTGTATAGTCCATTAGCTGCAAAACGGAACCAATGAACTGGCATGTACATGTAACAAATATCAGGTCATAAATAGAAGTTTTTCTTAAATTGCCATTAAATTCCATAGGTTACATCTCCCTTTTTCATACTATAAGACTATCATAATTATGTGGTCATGAGGGATACAAAAAGTACACCCAAGGTGGTGGAAATTTTCACCACCCAGGGTGTACTTTTTCTATCCCACATAAACGCATAGGATGGAGTTTTCTCTCTCATTCATTTGGTAAATAAACCATTATTTGACACGAATAGACAAAGATGGCTGAACAAGTAACTTTTTTATTTGATCATTTTATCATAAATAAACTATACACTATCATATTTATCATGTTTGTTTCAGGAGTTAAATAAAATTTAACACTACAAATTAACAAGATAGCTTTTATAAAATGAAGGTTTTAATAACAAAAATAAAGGAAGGAAATATTTTATTTAATGATGCACTCAACATATTTTATTTTATGGTTATATGGCATCAGACATATGGTTAAGGACCACATATATATTGAGAGAGGAAACCCACTGTCGTCCCTTTATGGGCTACTCTTTTATATGCACCATCCCACAGACAGGATAGTACATACCACGGCCTTTGTTACACCAGTTGTTAACATAGAATAGAACATTTTAATTAAAAAATATGATGCGAGTTGGTATCAGATTAAAAGTTAATGTTTTCATATCAGGGGTTGAAATTTAATTTTTTTACCACTATCCCAAAGGAATAGTGAATTTCAAAAAACACTATTCCGTCTAAAAATGTACTATCCCTTCAATTATTAATGTACCACTAGTTTTCCTGACTGTGCTACGTCGCCCTGTACAATATTGCGTAACGAACAATTGTTTATATACAAGTCTATGCATTACTGCGTACTAGCTGGAATTACAAACGAAATCACTCCAAACATTAGTCTCGATCAAAAAGACGTTTATTTTGTACCGGTAAGTGTATGAGAAAGGTCTTAGTAGTGCGAGGATTTGTTCTGCAGAAAAATGTAGCTGAAGAAAAAGCTTAAGCGGAATAATCGCAGGCGATTTTCGGTATTCCGTGCTTTGTTTTCACTTTCATGATGGAATATTGGAAGAATTGTTTTACTATTCCATTTCGAAATTTACTATTTGCGGAATAGCGTAAAATTCTACCCCTGCATATTAGTTTGAACATTATTCATTATCTACATGTGTATTTAGCGTTACATGCCAATTCATTTGGTTCCTTTTCACGTAAACAGACTTTTACATGAAATATGTCCTACTTGTCCAATTAAGGTTCAAGCACGCTGTCCTGGGTATACACCTTGGCCATCTGGACTGTGTGTCCAGGACCGTATGTTAATGGTTATTTGTTAAAGCGACAAACCCTAGTTTTTAAACACTGTGGCACATTTTCAACTACTTTGATAACTGAAATAATACTTTACTTAGACTTTATTGTTTAGATTATTCATTTCTATACATCCGAAGTGTTTCTGGTCATCCTGGTGTTTTTACTATCACATTATGCATTTATCTTATTTTTAATAACACACATGCTTCTGAAGAGTAACGATTGTCATGGAGTTGAGGTTTAGTCAATTTTTAAGGGTATTTCACCGTTTCAATGTGACAAACTCTTGTTTCATGCTATAAATTTATCCAAACATGTTACAGGTTTGTAGATTAACAAAACTTTGTGTCCATTTTTACAGGTTAAAACTAGGGTCTGTGCATTTAATGGTTAGTGACAAAACGGTCTGTGTAGTGCTCGTACACCTCCAACTCACTCTGGCTAGGACCCGGTATTAAAGGTTAGTGACAAAACGGTCTGTGTAGTGCTCGTACACCTCCAACTCACTCTGGCTAGGACCCGGTATTAAAGGTTAGTGACAAAACGGTCTGTGTAGTGCTCGTACACCTCCAACTCACTCTGGCTAGGACCCGGTATTAAAGGTTAGTGACAAAACGGTCTGTGTAGTGCTCGTACACCTCCAACTCACTCTGGCTGGCACCCGGTATTAATGGTTAGTGACAAAACGGTCTGTGTAGTGCTCGTACACCTCCAACTCACTCTGGCTAGGACCCGGTATTAAAGGTTAGTGACAAAACGGTCTGTGTAGTGCTCGTACACCTCCAACTCACTCTGGCTGGCACCCGGTATTAATGGTTAGTGACAAAACGGTCTGTGTAGTGCTCGTACACCTCCAACTCACTCTGGCTGGCACCCGGTATTAATGGTTAGTGACAAAACGGTCTGTGTAGTGCTCGTACACCTCCAACTCACTCTGGCTAGGACCCGGTATTAAAGGTTAGTGACAAAACGGTCTGTGTAGTGCTCGTACACCTCCAACTCACTCTGGCTAGGACCCGGTATTAATGGTTAGTGACAAAACGGTCTGTGTAGTGCTCGTACACCTCCAACTCACTCTGGCTGGCACCCGGTATTAATGGTTAGTGACAAAACGGTCTGTGTAGTGCTCGTACACCTCCAACTCACTCTGGCTAGGACCCGGTATTAATGGTTAGTGACAAAACGGTCTGTGTAGTGCTCGTACACCTCCAACTCACTCTGGCTGGCACCCGGTATTAATGGTTAGTGACAAAACGGTCTGTGTAGTGCTCGTACACCTCCAACTCACTCTGGCTGGCACCCGGTATTAATGGTTAGTGACAAAACGGTCTGTGTAGTGCTCGTACACCTCCAACTCACTCTGGCTAGGACCCGGTATTAATGGTTAGTGACAAAACGGTCTGTGTAGTGCTCGTACACCTCCAACTCACTCTGGCTGGCACCCGGTATTAATGGTTAGTGACAAAACGGTCTGTGTAGTGCTCGTACACCTCCAACTCACTCTGGCTGGCACCCGGTATTAATGGTTAGTGACAAAACGGTCTGTGTAGTGCTCGTACACCTCCAACTCACTCTGGCTGGCACCCGGTATTAATGGTTAGTGACAAAACGGTCTGTGTAGTGCTCGTACACCTCCAACTCACTCTGGCTGGCACCCGGTATTAATGGTTAGTGACAAAACGGTCTGTGTAGTGCTCGTACACCTCCAACTCACTCTGGCTGGCACCCGGTATTAATGGTTAGTGACAAAACGGTCTGTGTAGTGCTCGTACACCTCCAACTCACTCTGGCTGGCACCCGGTATTAATGGTTAGTGACAAAACGGTCTGTGTAGTGCTCGTACACCTCCAACTCACTCTGGCTGGCACCCGGTATTAATGGTTAGTGACAAAACGGTCTGTGTAGTGCTCGTACACCTCCAACTCACTCTGGCTGGGACCCGGTATTAATGGTTAGTGACAAAACGGTCTGTGTAGTGCTCGTACACCTCCAACTCACTCTGGCTAGGACCCGGTATTAAAGGTTAGTGACAAAACGGTCTGTGTAGTGCTCGTACACCTCCAACTCACTCTGGCTGGGACCCGGTATTGGGATATGAACCCAATACCTACCAGTCCAATAGCTTAACCACTACACCACCGAGGTCAAAGTATAAGCAATTAATGACTGCCTGTGTCAGTATGCGGTGCTATAAAGTACAGACCTTGTAAAGATACACATCTTCAAGCTGTGATGTTGGGAGACAGTGGAAAACAATTAATCATTAAAACAGATTGAGATTCAAAGCATGCAGAAGGACTTAAGGAAAAATTGCTTCATGGCGGTCAGATAATAGACTCCATTTCAGAGTGAAACCTTTTTTCACGTCAAGTGTGACGCCGAATATTTATACCCGTCTGAGCATAACGTTTATCGACAAGCCACTGGTGCGGAACAAATCAAGTTTCCTTGGCGGAACGAATGGAAAAGCAAGTATTGAATTTGAAGCAGGAACACTTTTTAGGTGGGCAAATTGAATAACGTATTATGTTTCACATCTGTGTCATGGTGAAACAGGCCTAGATTAGTGTGTGCAATCAACTGATCACAAACACATAATATCACAGACAGGATTTCAAACTACACGCATATATACATATATGTAGGTGTATATATACATATATATACATATATATACATATATATATACACACACACACACACATATATCTGTGACGTCACACTATTGTTCAAGGTGTAGATTATTTTCCAAGAATCATGCGCAACACCTGTAATACAATCACATTTGAACTTAATTTGTGACAGGGATTCGAACCCACTACCGACAGAACTTGTACATTATAAACAAATACAATGCATTAGCCCACGAGGCCAAGCATCTGCATCATCAAATGAACACTCTGATTTGGATGAAGCTCAGTGGAAAATCACTCGCCTCAGATAAAACTCTGATTTGGATGAAGCTCAGTGGTAAATCACTCGACTCAGATAAAACTCTGATTTGGATGAAGCTCAGTGGTAAATCACTAGCCTCAGATAAAACTCTGTTTTGGATGAAGCTCAGTGGTAAATCACTAGCCTCAGATAAAACTCTGATTTGGATGAAGCTCAGTGGTAAATCACTAGCCTCAGATAAAACTCTGTTTTGGATGAAGCTCAGTGGTAAATCACTAGCCTCAGATAAAACTCTGTTTTGGATGAAGCTCAGTGGTAAATCACTAGCCTCAGATAAAACTCTGATTTGGATGAAGCTCAGTGGTAAATCACTAGCCTCAGATAAAACTCTGATTTGGATGAAGCTCAGTGGTAAATCACACTCGATGGACTTGGCTTCTTTCCTGTTCTAACCAGTCTTCCATAACTGGTATAAGAAAGGTCATGGTATGTACTATCTTGCCTATGAGGAAGTACATATAAAAGATGTTCTGCCAATTGTTAGTAATAGCAGCCTATGTGACAGTTGTTGGTTTCCTCTCTCTCTATTCAGACAAAATAACATGTTAAATACCAAAAAGCCATACATGTATGTATTTTAAAATGTGCTGAGGTGCTGTTAAGCAAATATTCCATTCCTTTCTGGTTTGGACTGGGAGGCGAATTAAGAACCTACAAGTGCCGGTACCAACCTCAAAGTCTATGGCTTAACCACCATGCTATCACCAAGACCGGTAACATCTTGTTCATCCACCATGCAAAGAAAAAAAGAAGACATTTGCTAATGAGAACCGGCAGCCATATTTCGATACACAGCACAGGGTTTGCCAAGCAGTAGTCAGCCTGCCATCTTGTTAGACCTAATTTATTAGCCGGTGTAAGTATCAACCTGTCAATTCACCACTTACCCTCAGAGCTTATTTTTCATGTTTCCTGAAAATTGCCTCAGATATATAGTTAATTGCACAGTTATATTGCGGTGTGAGCAAAACACACATGCTGTGCCAAGTGGAGAGATTTACTCGGATATACAGCTAATTATCGTGTTTAACATATCTGTATTTATCACATACAGTCAGACCAACTGTAATAGGCACCTCCTGTTAACATCCCTTGTCTACAAAGGACACTTTCAGAAATCTCTCAACTGCAGGAAACATTTTATTTTATTTTTAAAAGTTTTATTACTAACAGCTGCTGATTGAGTGAAAATCGATTAGCGACTATACTATTTGATGCTACAGAATTCTGCAGTGATTTTTGAAACTTGCAAATAGCAACATGATATTTGCAACATATTCCCTACATGTAATTATGCAATAATATAAAGGTCACGTCATTAAAGAAAAATTTATTAGAAAGCTTGGGTGTTCTTCATAAGACATGTTTGACTATCAGTCATCATAAAATACTATGGCACTGTGTCATAAATAGTTAATACACCTAGAAATTAATAAGCACCACCTAAAATGTATTGCCACCAAAATGTTTGCTGTTTGAATGGAGAAAGGTACTGGTATAGCAACATTCAAACTAGTGTGTATGAAGGAAGGAAGGAAGGAAATGTTTTATTTAACGATGCACTCAACACATTTTATTTATGGTTATATGGTGTCAAACATATGGTTAAAGACTACACCTTCATGGGCTACTCTTTTTTCGATTAGCAGCAAAGGATCTTTTATATGCACCATCCCATAGACTAATAGTTGGAATTGTCTTATATCTCACAACGGTGATTGATTCTTTTTCTTGCCCATTTAATTACAGTAACAAAACGTTAATTTTGTAAGCTACGGTCTGTTTATTGTAGAACGATTCATATACAATTCACCTGCAAACTCATTTAAACATACACGAACAAATATAGTCCACCTTATACAATGACATAAATATGTAATGTTCAACTTACCAATAAATATAAAGTTGAAAATATTAATTTGTTTAAATACTTTTAAAACAATGATACAACGTGAAATGGCAAACAGAATTTTAAAAACCACAAGTTATGATGTCAATCGTCATAAAACATGAGTTATGATGTCACGCGTAAGTAGAAATCATCTAGCCCTCAGGTCGGACAGATTTATCTAGCCCTAGGGTCAGACAGATTTTTCTAGCACTGTGCAAAACCTGGATAATCCTGTCCAGTGGGCAAGAAAGGATAGTACATACTACAGCCTTTGTTACAACAGTTGTGGAGCACTGGTTGATGTCTTATAGACATAGGGAACTAATCTACTGGCATATGCATGTAACTAAATAATTCTAAAACTTATGTAAAAATATATTATTAAGTTTTAAAGTTAAAATTGTGTTTTGTTTAATGACACCACTAGAGCACATTGATTAATTAATTATCGGCTATTGGATATCAAACATTTGGTAATTCTGACACATAGTCATCAGAGGAAACCTGCTACATTTGTTCTATTAGCAGCAAGGGATCTTTTATATGCACTTTCCCACAGACAGGAAAGCACATACCACGGTCTTTGACCAGTTGTGGTGCACTGATTATAACAAGGAGAAAAAATAATCAGCTGAATAGATCACTGAGGTGAATCGATCCTGCGACGCAAGCACCACAGGCAAGCAGTCAACTGACAAAGCTAAATCCCACTCTCCTATTAAGTTTTAATTCCATACGAACTGTCATCACATTTTTTACAAAACATTTCTATTATTAAAAAAGTTTCTTAACAAAGTACGATCAAATTGTATACTGTAAATCAGGAAATTAATGGCAACAAAAGCATTTGTCTGTAAAAACAAGCATTTTAAGACTAAGAGTATTATTAAAGCAGTACATATTCCTATCAAGCCCAGGATATTTTCATGGGGATGTAACACACATATTATTAAATAAGCATCAGGATTGTATGTAAATTATGAAACTAGTGTGTGTTAACTGTGTTATTACACAAGTGAGAGCAAGGGGTATAATATAATTCTCAAACAAGTTTCATTGTTTTCATGTGATCGTCTTACAAGTTTTATCATTTCTTTATTAAAGAATGCACAGGTTAAAAACAAGCAGTTTTCCTTATCTGTGATGCACAATACAAGGTCAGCTGACAATGAAAGGGCTTTAGATTGCACCCAAGTCGAGGTGATCAAACTTTGTGCTCAAAATACATATGCCCAAAATAATCAAGTACAAACATCATCGTTACATGCTGACCTCAAAATATGCATCTCAAAACCACTGCAATGTTAAGTTCAATTAGATTAAAATAACTTGAAATGCATGTTTTAATACTGAAACTCTCCAGAAGCTGTTAATAACAGTACTGAACTAAAGCGACTTTCCTGTGCTTATAAAAAACAAAAGTCCCCGTTGTGCCCAACTTAGTGAGATCAAAAGCCCTGAATGCACTCAAAGAAGCACCCTGGTAATTTTTTTACAGTACTCTTAGGAAATAGTTGCATAAATTGTGCCAATTGTCAAAATAAACCAAAATTAATAATTCAAGCAAATATATTTTAAATTAGTTGCTTTCAAGTATACATCATGTTTGGTTTGCTACCAACAATGACGTATATGTGTATTATACTGATACATTTTTTTGCCTGTACCATTTCTGTACTTTCTTAAACCATGTGAATAATAAATGAATGTAACATTTCTGAGAGGGTAATAGTGCATTTGAACTATTACAATACTTAGGTTGTTTTCCCATTGACAAAAGTATGCACACTTTTTAAACCCCATCTCTCACTGGGCCAAATGTCCTTATTGCATCAAGCAACGCCTCTAGGGGGCGTGGTACAAGTCAGTTACCACGTAAACTTACTGGTGGAATGTCACACTCACGACTATCAGCTGTCAATCAAAACATCGAAAGTGTGCATTCAAATAACTATGCATACCATCCATAAGTGCATGCGATAACTTTAACTTATATTTGTATAATATACTGATTGCATCACTGTGAAGTTATATAATGCACAATCAGTCTCTGTCAACAATAAAACCACATGAAAATCAAACTTGATCTGTAGCTCTGTCAGAAAGCTATACGAGTATACACAAAATGCCTGGTCAATATCTTGGAAGCATATTACAAAGAACAGTCTGAAAAACTGTCATGTTGTGATGCTTGTAATATTACTTCCTTAGTTCAAGGTTCGTAACTCTGTCAAAAATGGATACAAACCATGAAAGTTAAACTTGATTTGTAACTATATATGATAAAGCTTAAAGCAGTGCTTCTAGATTATGGTAGCCCCACTCCCATGGCTAGTGATATTCAATGTTGGGCTAGTAAATAACTACTACTGCCATGCCCGACGGCTAGTGGAAAAAAAAAGTTGTCAAATGCTGCATATAAGTCTGTTTTGTAAATATGAATATCCTGACCCAACCCTCACCCCACTCCCAATCTTAGTGTCTTTATCCCTCTTTGGGTGACATATCTGATTATTACTATTAGTAAAAAAAATTTTTTTATTAATTTAAAGTAGGGCTAGTGAATTTTTAATTGTGGCTAGTAAATGTTTAAAATCACTGATCCCATGGCTAGTGGATTTTATAAAAATTCTAGAAGCCCTGTTAAAGCAATATTTTCAGCTCAGTATATTGATTCTAAGAAAAGAAAAGTCCTAAAAACTATGATGATTGTAGTATGTTCTAAGTTTAAGGGACATAACTTCATCTGTAATTCTATATAAAGCTACATGTATACACAAAATGTCAGCTCAGTATCTTGAGACACTGCAAACAAAAGTGTAGAAAACCGTATGTGGGACAGATGGCCTGAATTAGAGACAAAACCTATAGTCCCCCGGTGGGACCAGCAGGGGACTAATAACCTGAAGAAAACACGAACATCACAAAACTGTCCAAGCATTCCTGTCATGGGCACAACATTTGACGTAACCATGTATTTGGGGGTACTGCTACCTTCAAAACAGTGGGTTAATGGTTGGTTCTTAATGATTATTTAGCAGAAGAAAAGTCAGTAAAACTCACTCTGAGTAGGAGCCGATACAAAGATTCGATCCCAGTACGGTACCAAATCATATCTACAGAGTATGTAAACACTGTGGCCTAGATATATGACCTACATGAAGTGAACTTACAAATGAAAGGCTCTCAAACAAAGAGTGTCAACCATCGCTCATGAAGTTTAGTGAAGGTATTTTGTGTTTAACTAGTTTTTGTGTAAAAATCAATTTCTGTATCAGTGTCACACAAAGCGAGTGACCCTTGAAGAACAAAATCAATACATCTCAGCGAACCCAAAACCTTGATGCATCACTGAAATATACTGATACGAATTTAGTTCTCTCTACAGATTGGTACATGCAATCAGTTTTATTATAATTTAGTATTCAGCTAAATGATACAAACTCTTCACTGTGAATGTAAAATTTGAACAACAATGCCATACTACATGTATGTAATAAAGTTTTACATACACATGTTTACTGGTAGAACAGCCATTTCATTGTAAAAAGTACTTGGTGTAGACATGTCAACAGTTGATGAAATTGGCATTATCTTTAGAAACCTGTTTTGGTTAACACCACCACTAGAGCACATTGATTTATTAATCATCAGCTATTGGATGTCAAACATTTGGTAATTTGAACATTTAGTCTTAGAGATGAAACCCACATTTTTCCATTAGTAGCAAGGGATCTTTTATATGTACCACCTCACAGACAGGACAGCACATATCACTTCCTGCCTGGCATCTTGAGAGGTCAGACATAAAATGTTTATTCAAGCTACATGTATAAACACATGTATACATGTATAAAGGTTTATTGTTCATACATATAAAAGTTATATTTTAACATTATAAAATTTACTAGCTTGTGTAATTGTCAACTAAACAATTATAACCACAATGCAAAATTGTTTACATAATAATTATAACAAATAATACTTTATGATTTCATTAACTAGATATTTCAATAATACAAAGCTTTTTTACATTTAAAACAGTTTTTAATGCTATATATATAACTATTATTCATTTTTATAAATGTGTTGTTGGGGTTTGGGGGGGGGGTTGGGGGGGGAGGGGTTTGTTGTTTTTTGTTGTGTGGGTTTTTTTTGGGTGGAGTTGTTGGGGTTTTTTTATGGATTAAGTTTAAGTGTACCAACAGCTGCACATACTGGCTAATTATATATTTACTAATGATAAATTTCTAAAAAGACAAACATACATATATTAATTTTTAGTTAAAAAAAATGATTACATGTAATAGAAATTTTTTCACAAATACTTTTTAAAACAAAATTTGAAAAATAATTTCAGTCATTATTCTTTTCAAACATATCTTTTTATATTGCCAGCTTTTAAAATATCATAAATGTACTGGCAGCTTGTTTTCCATCATTGAAGTTTTTTTCCCATGGAATGTAAAATTCTTGCCAACAAGAAAATTCAACTGACAGGCTGCTGGCTGCATTTTCCTCATCACTGGCGCTCCTGGAAACGCTTTTAGACCAGACATCCTTTGGCTTGCTCAAGCATGAACTTGTTTCCGGCTGAACAAAGCAGTGAGAGTGAAATTAGTTCTGCTGGGGGCTTGATCACTGGAGCATGCAGTGACAAGATACAAATCTATATTCATCCAATTCCATCTCCTTTCCATATTGCTTCCAGCATCTCTGAGAGAGGTTCGTTTGGGGATCTAGGCACCAACAAAGCATGAAGAATTTAAAAAACCCACACATCTGCCATGGATCAGCAGAATCAATACTGCAAAAGCGGCACGCTCTTTGCAATTTTGCAAATACACAATCAAGTTTCAATAGTGAGTGGGTAGGTAGGTGGGGACTTCAATGTGCATTTATGTGTACAATTATATTTATGAATAAATTTTAGACAGAGTTGAATCTGTGTTAACCAATCATCTATGCCTTAGGGATTATTTAAAAATGGTCTCTGCAGATGGATAATAGCAGAGAATTTAGATGATAATATAGTGTATAATGCATATGATACTAATATTTCAATAATGCAGGTAGGAAATAAATAAATAAATGTTTTATTATTTAACGATGCACTCCACACACGTTTATTTATGTGGTTATATATGGCACTGGGGGCGTGAGTTAGCTCAGTCGCTGAATTATGGCTTGAGGTGCTTGCATCGCAGGATCGAACCACCTTGGTGGATCCATTCAGCTGATTGGGGTTTTTTCTCGTTCCAACCAGTGCACCACAACTGGTCAAAGGCCATGATATGTGCATTCCTGTCTTTGGGAAAGTGTACATATAAAAGATCCCTTGCTGCATTAGGAAAAATGTAGCGAGTTTCCTCCGATGACTACGAGTCAGAATTACCAAATGTTTGACAGCCGATGATTTGCGGCAGTGGTGTTGTTAAAAAAACTTTTGATCAAAAATGCATGTAAATTACCAGCATTAAGAGTTCCAACTAGGTCACTGAAATATGTTGACTGTTCATAACACAAGCATTACAAGGACCACTGGACTGCAGGGAGGTAACAGCTTATACATTGTTGAATCGTGGCTATGGTGTGCCAGTAGTGTTTTATTTGTAGTAAAATGTTCAACATACACTATCATTCAGATAGTTTAATCATAGTTTCTCAGTCATTTTATGTTGATAACAAAATACACTACCCTTTTCTAGTGCTGAGTGGCCTAATAAAAAGTTTTAAAAACCTATATACCCCATTTACTTGAGTTTAAAAGGGGGGAATTGGGTCTTGGGCGACAGATTTCCTAACAGACATTATGCCATTATTAATTTTTTAAATTTTAATTCTATATGGCATTAAATACATTCTGACACTTTGATGAAATATAATTCAAAGATAAAGACTGACCTGGCATTTCACGGACTGTCATCCCCTTACAACCCCCTTATACAACCCCACTGTTCTTGATCGTGCATACTTAAATTCCATTGTAAAAACTGTCTCAGTTTATTTGAAATGCAGTAATATATACATAACAACAGAATAGCATACAATCACGAGGTACAAGTCATGTTTTACAAAGTGGTTGACAAAATCATTAAAGGTGCAGGCCCCAGTTTTAGCACATGAAAACGGACACTAAGTTTAATTAATCTACAAATCTCCAACACATTTGGATACGGTTATAATAACTGAATGAAGTCTGTGATGTTTAAATTGGGAAATACCGTCCAAAAATACACTAGAGCTGGTCTCAATAACTATTACTTCTCAGATGAATGTGCATTTTTAGAATTATGAAAAATACATTTGGGGATATTACAAAAACATGGATGACCAGAACCAGTTCAGGTGTACGAAAATGAATATTAGAACTAAATAATAAAATTTAAATGATCAAAAACAGCTTTAATGGTGAAAAATATGTCATAGTGTTTAAAATGTAGGGTCGGTCACTTTAAGCTTACAGCATATTGGCAAGCTAAACAAATAACAAACTCATCATTCAGCAACCCGAGTATTCTGCCGTTTGAGACGTCCAAATGTTCGTCTAGCTCTTGAACGGCAGAGTACTTGGGCTAATCATTCAGATTCAGTTACAATCCAGAGTGAGAAACATGTTAACAGTCAAATTGCCGGGGAAAATGCTGTTAACACTATTTTTTCATGACATTGTTTTTGCGTTGGTCATTTTCTTAACTGCAGAGATTGCACCACTATATGTTCACTCTTCTGCTTGTTGGTGTCCACAGACATACTTCAACATCAAATCCTAACACATGAGATTTAATGTTTTTGTCAAGTTACTGATTTCCCCATATTACTGCTCATCTATCACTATCCAAGTGACTTACTATTTCTAGATGTCAGTCAATAAAGAAATAAAGCAAAACCTGGCCATGTTATGCAGCCACTTAATTACGGTTTAAAATGGTCTCTTTAAACAGGTGTTGCTTTTTGCAGGTTGCTACTAGGTCCGATATGAAATAATATATTATTTTCACTTGCCATTCCAAAATTTGCGTGTTGAAAGTGAATAAATTAATAACACTGGTATAATAACTGTTATAGTAATAGTTTATACTAGCTTAATATATATGTATTTAGAGAATAACTAACGAGCTACGAGGAATTATGAATTATCTGTCATATTCATTCACGAGGGACAGATAATTCGTAACTCCTCGTAGCGAGTTGGTTATTCTCTTTATTACCCATTGTCAATTTTAACTGATTTTTAATGTAAAAATTCCTCTGCAGTCTACAACAAAGCCATCAGCATTACGTCATATAATCTTACGTGCATTACATGACATAATGTAAGTGACGTCATAGCATAAAAGTGTTCTTTTTACAGCCAAATGTTTACAGTACAAAATAATACAACTGTATTTGCATTTGAAAATAATTATTTGTATATATTATTAAAGCCGCTGCTTATGAAAATATACCATTTCATATTTACAAAACAAATGAGTCGATTTGTTTTTGTAAATCTTTGTAGATCGTATAACGTATGTGTAATCTTACTCATGAATGGAAACAATATATGAATGAAAGTGAAGTTTCGGCCATGGCAAGCAACCAACCAAACGTTGTGATTTTTAAGCCAGCTAATCAGTGGCTGTAGAGGCAATCTGCACACTGTGCAGAGATCGAAAAAATATTACCCCGTATATTTGAGCCCATATGGGTAATAATAATAAGTGTATACATTTCACTGTAATTTGCAGACATACTCGTACTGTTCCGGCTATCGCAATGCATGCGCATGTATTTGACCATGTGTGTGAAATCAACAATGAATACAATGTAGTTGCAACACATTTTGGGGTGTCCCAGAAGTATGGACAACCCCTGGGTTACATAGTTGTTACGTAGCATAGTTGTCCATGATTTCAAAAAATTAGATCAATAACAGGACTATGATGCAGACCTCTACGTTAACCTTTCCATCTATGAGCCTGATGGCGCCTACTTGTATTTTTATGTAGATAATTTGAAATGCTTTAGTCGCCAAATTAAAAAAATGGTGTCATATATGTGACCAAATCGGTTGCAATGTATAGAAAGCTGTAATGAGCAATACTGGCTTCATGTACACGTGTATATATTACAGTGACAAGGTTTGGATTTCTGGACGACATGGACTCAGATCACAGTTATCTTCCCATTTGGTTGATCAAAATCTGGAAATATATTCTCGCAAGTAGTCTGCTGTTTGATTGTGATTGTTTCATGACATACAGCTTTGAAGTGGCAACTATTAGATTGAAGTTGACAGGGGAGAGCATGTGGTTTGCAAACATGTGTAACTTGTTGACATTGAAGACTGTTTTGTGGTAATTCAGACTTACAAAAGTAGTGTTTTTTGTGTACAATGGGTGTACTCCAGCCAGGTGTTTGTTTCAACGAATATCCTGGGATATAAAGCTGGATAACAGGAGTTGTCCTTTTCAGGGTATGTTGCCCTCAGGCAGGCAAAGCTGCATTAAAAAATCCATGGGTCTATAAATATTAATAAAATTGCTACAGCCACAAACCTTATATAGAAACATATAGCATAGATAATTGTGGTCTGTGGACTATAGGTTGCACTATACTAATTAATTTCTGGCTGGGTCGAAATTCGAGGTGCACCAAACTTTTGATAGAGAAGTTAACACCACAAGTCCTGTGATTGGTTATAAATGTGAGTGTGTTGGTTGTAAAAAACATTGGTTTCATCTGGGCTAAAAATGTATGCAATTTTATTTGATGTAGTACCACCGTGTCAAGTAGCCTTGTGCTTGGAACATGTACGGGGTACCTATAAAAAAAAGTACTCAAATTTTGTGTGAAACTAGGAGTGTTGTAGAAACATCTGGTTATACCGAAAATGAGCCATGAAAGGTACCATTTTCTGCAGTTAATACTTTGAGGTAGGGGTTGTAGTACTGATATTTACGGGTTATAGTTTGGTTGATATATTGCATATAGTGTTTTTAAACACAAACGTTAACATGGTCACCTATGGGATTTGAATTGGTATAGTCCAACCTATTGATATGGCCTCAGACCACAATTAATTTCGCTATATGTTTCTATATAGCCTTAGTGGCTATACATTTTTTATTAATATCAGCAGGCCCGTGAAGTTTTGTATGTACCTTTGCCTGCATGGGGGACACATACCCTGAAAAGGACAACCCCTGTTGTCCAGCTCTTTCACCCAGCATATTGGTTTAAACAGACACACCCTCTAAACCAGGCCGGAGTACACCCATTTTACACAAAAAGCACTACTTTTGCATGGGCCGGAATTACCACAAACAAGTCTTCAATGTCAACAAGTTACACATGTTTACAAACTACATGCTATCCCCTGTCACTTCAGTCAAACAGTTGCCACTTCATAGCTGTCTGCCATGAAATAATCACAGTCAAACAGCAGACTACTTGCGCGGTCAAATTTCCGGATTTTGGACAACCAAATGGGAAGATAACTGTAATCTGAGGCCTATCAGTCCATTTTCCCCCCTAAAAACTGGCCCACACTAATGCATTCTAATGATATACATATTAAAGCAATGCTCAGTAAGTATCGGGATATCACCTTTAAACTGAGAGTATATAGAGGCTGTGTTAAAACACCTACCACAGTGCCTTGCCATGGCCAATTTTAGCAATGGAAACTTGAGGGACACCAAATTCAAAATGTAATAACTTTATCAAATGTTGGAATTTCTTCATACAATGAACAGCAATTTTTTCTTCTACATATGTTCTACCTGCACAGTGTTGTCTTGGAAATATTTTGAAATATTTAAAGGAACAAAAATCAATCATTAGATTTTACTTAATTATTAATGAAATATTAAACTTAAATTTAAATTTGTGAAAAAAATTAAAATCTGAAATTGTAAAATTTTGCATTTTAGATATAATAAGTGGAGGCTTATTAAAGATATGGTGACTGAATTCATGGTACATTATTAGAAATGTGTCAGAGGGATGGTGAAAGTCACAAAATTGGGGCCATTTGCAACAAATTTTTACACACTAATTTCAGGGAAAATTAGACATGATAGGCCTCAGATTCAATTTTGACCTGCAATATTTACTTAATCTACTTCATTTACTGTATTAGACATGTAGCCACTGTGTAAAAGGCAAAACAGCCCATATAAATGCATATTAATATGAATATGCCCTACAGATGTTACTTAGGTATACACCATAATGTTTTTTGTTAACGACAACTTTGAAAATGAAGATTTTGTCACAAAATGCTGATATAAATCCTACCAAGAGGTACTTGCACTATATTTGTCAGTTTCCAGTGATAACTGTTAACAAGTGTAATCATGTGCCAGTGTCTTGGATACCTCAGTGTAATATTTCTTGATTGGAAGGATGTTTGTAGAAATGACCACTGAATATGCATTATGGATTATTCTGCCATATATATTACAAGCCAAATGTTAACCTTTTTGGCACATTTTCTGCAATAAACTTGACAAGTGTACCAGCATCTGATTACTGAACACAATAAATACATTCAGACAGCATAGAATATTAGCCTATTAGATTTTCTAAGGATAAAAGACCATTTTTGAAAAATGAATGAAGTGTGTAATTTACATAAATGTAGGTGAAATGTATTATTAGAGTACTTAATCTTGTTAAAAACTGTATACTATTTATTTAAAGTGTTTAATTACATTTAGTAGTGATATATTCATTATATTTAGATCTTCTGTCCAATTGCAATAATTGAGAAACTCATTAAAATTCAATTTGTAAAAAAAAAATTAAATCTCAATATTGACCAACAAAATCCAACTTTTGCTCTTTTTTACCAAATTATTAACTCAAAACTGTTAAACAAATATTGCAACAACATGTAGTAACATCAGAGATAATTTTATGCTATTTTGGAGGATACTGAAATTTAAAAGTTGAAAATTTTAATTTTAATTTTTAATAAATTCATTTTTTTTTTTTTTAATTTAATAAAATATTTCGAAAATAAATAAATGAGTTTTCATATTCCTTGTGGTATTCACAATCAGTCTGTGTAATTTCACCTCTCTGGTTATAATACTTTCATCAGAATCAAGCATTTAACTGGTGTAATGTGTGAACTATATCAGGCCTCAGACCACAATTAATTTCACTATATGTTTCTAAATAGCCTTAGTGGCTATAACATTTTTATTAATATCAGCAGGCGCATGAAGTTTTGTATGTACCTTTGCCTGCATGGGGGACACATACCCTGAAAAGGACAACCCCTGTTGTCCAGCTCTTTCACCCAGCATATTGGTTTAAACAGACACACCCTCTAAACCAGGCCGGAGTACACCCATTTTACACAAAAAGCACTACTTTTGCATGGGCCGGAATTACCACAAACAAGTCTTCAATGTCAACAAGTTACACATGTTTACAAACTACATGCTATCCCCTGTCACTTCAGTCAAACAGTTGCCACTTCATAGCTGTCTGCCATGAAATAATCACAGTCAAACAGCAGACTACTTGCACGGTCAAATTTCCGGATTTTGGACAACCAAATGGGAAGATAACTGTAATCTGAGGCCATATATAAAGAATAAGTAACTAAAGGGAGATAACTCAAGACAGAGACAGTGTCATTGAATACAATAAAAATAATTATTATTATAATAAATGACATACATGCTTGTTTAAAGAGTTATCAACTAACAGATGTTCCGTACCTAACTTCATTAATTCCTGGATGTTCTATACACGCTTCAGTTTTATACATGTACCTCTCGAGGTCCCAAGACATAATCACCCAGCCATTTTCACCTGCTAAATATGTCCAGTGAACTGTGTATAATTTGGTCTGGTTTGTTTGATTGTTTGAGAGTTCAACTGCTTACATCCCAAGAGTTCAAACATGCTTAATATGTGCAATGTCGATCACTCAACAACCTGTTTCTTGGGATATTATGTATGGGGTAACAAATAGGATTAACTATCATGGATTAATGTAAAAACTGATGTTTATGAAAGTATGCTTTTTCTGATAAAATAATTAGAATTATTATGTCACAGACTCTAGTTTGAACACCAGTGTTTGCACTTAAAAAATAAATTTGACTTGCCCGTCTTGACAGCACTTTCACTTGCCCTTGGGTTTTTTCACTAGCCCAAATTATAAAAATACATTTATCAATATCCAAACAACATATTTATGAGAAAACATTTATTTTGGACATAGAAAATACTGTTCACTTAAAAACATACATGTAGTTAGCCATGCATATTATAATCCTTCCTGCTACCCGGACTGTCAATATAGCATTATTTTCATATACATTGTATCTTAACATCTAGTCATTCCACTGTGATTGCCGATGAAATTCATCATGTTCCAGGCTTGTAGGTCTATTAAAAAAATTAAAAATACTAGTCAACCAGGTTAGTAAATATAAAAATACATCAGCCTACAGACATTATCACTATATAGCTTGAGATTCTTTCCCTCAAATTTTATGAAATTTTAAAATAAACTATTTGTCAGCAAGGTTTTATTTTGCAACTAAAACAAAAATAGTAGTGAAAAAAGAAAGAAAAAATGTAATTCAAAACAAACTCACTCGGAACACCTTGGCCGAAGTATAAGTAAGAATCAAATGGGTCAATATCGGAAGTCCTCGGGTAATGTCACAATAATACGATAAGAATGGCCAATCATGGTCATTGTGTTTGTTTGTAATCCGGATTGACTTTAACAATTTATCTTAATTCTCATTTTGATACAAAGAAATGTTTTTCCGATCGCAGTGTTAACAGTAAATCTATCTTTTGTCTCGGAAATTAACAAAAATAGCCGATATTGAAAAAAAGACTGGAAATTATGTATGGGTAATAAAGTTTGGGTACAAATGAAGGATTCAAACAAATAATAAACATGGATGACTTTTGCAGAAGACATACACACATAAGAAAACATCACGTGGATACGGTAAAATAGGCATTATGTTCACAGACAAACAGAGTTTTCCCATCTCTGCCTCTTTTTTGCCAAGTTAAAATGGCGACAAGTTTGCTTTACAAACGACACCATGCAACATTCAAAATGTGTACCGAATTTGCAAATCAACATCACAAAACGCAAAAATATGAGTCGTTCGACAGGTCATTGCTAGAAGTGGATTTTGGAATTGACTCGCTTAGGATTTTTTCTTTTTCCATTATAACCAAAACCAAACTGATTTCATTGCTAACCACATATCATTAGGATGAATATAAATCTGAACGTTCAGTCATTCCACTGTGACTGTCAATAAAAATGTTCCGTCGCCAGGTGGGCAACCTGGGACAGGGTTTGACTTGCCCATCAGTATTTTCAGTCACCAGGGGCGATCGGGCGACTGTTAAGATCGAACCCTGGAACACTAAGTTTGGTTAATCTACAAACCTTTGGATAAAGTTATAATAGAGTGAAACAAGAGTCTGTGACTTTAAAACGGAAAAAAACCCTCTAAAAAGTAGTGGTGGGAACTGGTTGGATTTTCATGTTTGATGATTGGTTAGTTGAACCAACCAATCATCAGTTATAATTGGATGTTGACATTTAAAAATATTTTTTACTCAAAGTTAAAACTATGTATGTTTGTTTGCTTATTGACACCATAAAAGCGTCAAGAACAACCAGTTGTTATATAATAGAGATTATTGGCAAAATGCACGATCTCGAAAGTCGAAAATAGAATTTTCAATTACCCGACTCGACTTTATCCTAAGTCAAATAAATTTAAGATAAATTAACACAAAATTTATTTTACTATTTTTATTATACGGTATGATGTATACGATGTATTTATGCAAAATGGTAATGCTGTATAAACATTACATTTCGCAGATCCATCCACAATTAATACAGAAGTGAAATTTATACTTACCATTTTCATAGATACCATTCGGGTCACTTTGGCAATTTCCGTAGCATAAGTATGTGGGAAGGTGCCAATAAGTAGGGTCACACACACACACACACACAAACACAACACACACACATATACATTGTATATGTATAAATATATAAAAACCATCACTGCTGCCCCCCCCCCACTTCCTATGCCAGTGCTATCTAGAGCTTGTCTCCATAGCTGTTACATCCCAGGTGTGCATGTATATGTGTTTATAGAATTATGAAATGGCATTTTGTGGCATTACAAATACAAGGATGCCCACAAACACTTGAGATGTACGGAAATGGATATTCTAAGCAATAAAATTTAAATGTTTTATTTTAGCAAAAAAAACAGTCACAGAAACAATTCATTGTAGGGTATATACTGTACATATGAAGAGTTTAGGTGCAAAACACGATATATCAATTTTTTTCATTTTTAGTAAAAGTGATTTTTTTTATTGGCGTATATATTGCGTTTTGATAAAACAATTTCATAAGGATCAATTGCGTTTTGCGGCAAATCAGCGGGCCTACGATTAGTCCTTATAACTGACATACAATAATGGCTTTAACTAAAAAACAGAAAGAAAATGGTTTATATCGCGTTTTGCACCTGAACTCTTAAGATATATATATATATATATACTCTTCAAAAGAAGAAACGCAAAACCACATTGTCGTAACATTTGGAGAATTGATTTAATTATTGAATGGTGAGTCCGATAATTACCAAATGTTGCAGGATTGTTCACAATTCACTCTAGTCCATTGTGAGTAAGTGATAGGACACACCACCAAGGTCAAGGTTATCTGGAGTCAATACCGGGTGTGGCCTCCGCGTGTGTTGACAACTGCCTGGCACCGCCTGCCCATTGAAGCAACCAGAGTACGGATGACGTCACGGGGGATGGTGGCCCACTCGGCCTGCAAGGCTGCTGCCAGCTCGGGCAGGGTCTGGGGCTGTGGTTGTCGCTGTCGGAGGCGTCGGTCCAACTCGTCCCATAGATTCTCAATTGGGTTCAAATCCGGTGATATCGATGGCCAAGGAAGGACATTAATGTTGTTGTTCTGTAGGAAAGCCGTTGTGAGACGTGCTGTGTGAGGCCTGGCGTTGTCATGTTGGAACACTGCGTTGGCGTTGGCCATAACTGGAACGATGTGTGGCCGGAGGATCTGGTCAATGTAGCCCTGTGCATTCAGGTTGCCCTGCACGTGGACCAGGTCAGTTCTGCCAGTGTGTGAGATGGCTGCCCACATCATGACACTACCCCCGCCGAATCTGTCCACTTCCTGCACGCAGTTTGCCACATAACGTTCACCACGACGCCTATACACGCGACATCTTCCATCATGACGTCGGAGCAGAAATCGGGACTCGTCACTGATCCACACCTGTCTCCATCGCAGTTGAGGCCATTGTCGATGAATCTGGCACCACTGCAGTCGGAGTCGACGGTGTTGTGGTGTTAAGATGACACCTCGAACTGGACGTCTGGCACGAATTCCTACCTCACGTAGGCGGTTCCGTACGGTCTGGTCGGATATCCTGCGCAAACCTGGTATTGCTGCGGCTGTGAAGGTGGCAGTAGTCAATCGTTCCCGAAGGTGGCGTACCCGGATGTAGCGGTCCTGCCCGGGGGTAGTGACCCGCGGTCGACCGGATCTAGGGAGGTCACGTGTTGATCCATGTTGCTGGTAACGGTCCCACAGTCTGGAGATGGTGCTTGGGGACACACGGAATGCCCTGGCAACGGCTGTTCTGGATTCGCCTGCGTCTAGTCGGCCGATGGCATTGTTTCTCTGCGGTTCACTGAGACGTGGCATGTCCTGGATTGTCAACTGTCGGCCAGATACAGAGGCCAGGCAAGGGAACACCCTGCACTTTTATACTGTCGGTGTTCATGTTGCACGTGCAGACAACGCACGTGCAGTGGTGACATGGTTTGCACGTGGTTGCATTTTTGCGAATATTCACATTTTGGAACTTTATTGTACAGTAGCTGCGTTTTATCGAATGTAACCGTGGGAATGTGTTTGGGACATGCAATGACCTTATATTCACAAAGCATGAACCGGTAGGAAACATAAAATCGGAGTTATAACCCATTTGTACCCTTTTGCGTTTCTTTTTTTGAAGAGTATATATATATATACATATGAAATGCAGTGTCCAATTTCAAAGATTTCGATCATGTGCATAACCATGTATTGGGGCATATTAATATGACTGTTTTGTTTTTATTACATAACTTCAAATTATTTTCGGGCTAGAAGCCTGATATTAATATGTTTTATAGGGAAGTAAACTTTCGGAGCATAAAAATTTAACAGAAGTGTATGAAATATCCCAGTACAAAGAACATGTGGTACAAATTGTCCTGTACAGGCAGGCTGTTAGATGTCAAACATGATACTTTTGACACTTGGTCCAATTAATGAGAACAGCAACATGACCAACGGGTACAACACCCCCATTAACTGTATATTAAGTACTTCAACTTGCACATATACACTGGTACAGTGAAACCTCTTAAAACCGGACCATCTGTAAACCGGAATGCCCTGTACACAAGACATTTTCCGCACTTCCTTTTAAATATCTGTACTGAAGAGAACCTCTCGAAACTGGATACCTCTTAAAACCAGATGTTTTACTTGGTCCTGAAGGTGTCCGGTTTAGAGGACTTTCACTGTACTATAAATATAAAGTAACAAGCCTTGAATAATGAGACAAACTATTTTTGCCATTGCACTGTGACACTGACAGCATTACAAAACAAACAAGAGTACCGGTGAGGTACATGACACGCCGTCAGGAGTTTGATTGAAAACCATAGATATTATTGAACATGATACAGGTATGATTCAATTCTAATTATGTGAAATTTTTGCAATGGGATGGGTGAATAGTTTGTTTTGGATCAACTACTGATGATGTACATCCATTGGAGAAGGTACTGTCTGATTAATGAAGTTACCGTTCTTTATTAGAAAGGGAATTTATTTTTACCATGGGTACTCTGGTGACACATATATATTAGCAGAGAAACAGTTTATGTATGTAATGTTAACAACACAGTGACCTAGTAATAGTACTTGATGATCCTGTATGCATCTGTATGTAAGATATGATCCGGACAATGATTTACTGTTGTGTGCAGTAGACCATGAAAAGTAGGTCTTAGTGACCTAGTAATAGTACTCGACACACTGCCATCCCAAGTTGTTCTTACATGTGAGGTTTGATGGTCCTGTACTATGCATCTGTATGTAAGATATGATCCAGACAAGGATTTACTGTTATGTGCAGTAGACCATGAAAAGTTGGTCACAGTGTCCTAGTAATAGTACACGACACACCGCCATCCCAAGTTGTCTATACATGTGAGGTATGATGGTCCTGTATGCATCTGTATATAAGATATGGTACAGACAAGAAAAATTTAACAGACGGACATACAGACAGACAACGCCATACCATAATACGACCCATCATAGACGGGCGTATAAAAATGTGTACATATATTATTTTATGAATATTTCAGGTTCTGTGTTATAAGGCAGGTGATGGCTCACGCCAGGCTGTGCACTTGGAATTTTTTTTTACTTGCCATTCGGAAGAGCCATGTCAGTACTTTTACTTGCCCATGCAATTTTTGACTTGCCCATTTTATTTTACACAATTTAATATGAAAGAGTACCTAAATGTATTTGGCATATGAAATCAGTTTCAGTGGGCATGTATGTATGCATCTTGAATTATTAACTGGCCTCGGTGGCGTCGTGGTAGGCCATCAGTCTACAAGCCGGTAGGTACTGGGTTCGGATCCCAGTCGAGGCATGGGATTTTTAATCCAGATACCAACTCCAAACCCTGAGTGAGTGCTCCACAAGGCTCAATGGGTAGGTGTAAACCACTTGCCCCGACCAGTGATCCATAACTGGTTCAACAAAGGCCATGGTTTGTGCTATCCTGCCTGTGCGAAGCACAAATAAAAGATCCCTTGCTGCTAATTGGAAGAGTAGCCCATGTAGTGGCAACAGCGGGTTTCCTCTCAAAATCTGTGTGGTCCTTAACCATATGTCTGACGCCATATAACCGTAACTAAAATGTGTTGAGTGCATCGTTAAATAAAAATTTCTTTCTTGAATTATTATCAAAAGTAATGTTTTGGTTGTTTTACAAACATTAAATTTTGGACATTCCAAAATAATATGCTGTAATGAAAGCCCAAAAGTTTTGTTGCCATACAGGCAGCCACTCATGATACGGTTTTCATTCACCTGATGTTGTTTTCACTCGCCTGGGGTGACCGGGTGACCAGGTGGGCTACAAACCATCTGCATATAGTCCAAAATAACAGTGTTCGAGATTAACAGTATCCCAATATCCCGGGGATACCAGAATTTAATTTTAGATACCAGCCTTCAAAAACCCAGTATCCCACCGGGATACCATATAATGTTGGGGGGGGGGGGTTTCCGGGGTTTTTTTTCCGCTAAACAATAAAAGTCGTCATTTCCTGGTGAAGTTAAATAACAGTATTTCGAGCTCGTATCCAGTCTAATGCTATGCCATAACAATATTTCCCCCAACTCAAACCCAGTCTACAGCTACAATGTATCCTCAGGCACAAACAGGGTACCCAACATTAATAAAATTCACAACTTTGATAAAAAAAATTCACCTAATGAACTTCACATATATACATAATAAGTATTCATTTCTGGAAGTTGACATTGACTTAATTTTCCCCTTTTGAGCCATATTCCTTAAGCCCCTAGGGATGTATAAAAGAACAATATTCAAAAATATATTTCTCCATGTACATGTACCAATTTCCAACCAAATTTGGGTGGCATTGATGAAGTAGTTTGAAAAGAAGATTTTCAGAAAAAAACACATACATGTTCAGTGTTTTGGGGTATGGCACTATAAAATTTAATATTTGCAATGTATACATGTGCTGAATGCAATTGCAGTCGATAGGGGGTATGGGAGGGCATCCCCAAGAAAGAAAATGGGTTAGGTTTAGGGTTGGGGTTAAGAAAATCATACAGTAATGATAAGGGTAATTAATTTTGTCAAAAGGTCAATTAAAAAATATATAATCTGCAAACAGTTTTGGGTATGGCGTCATACCCATTTTACCCTCTGGCAGAAACTCTGCTGCAACTTACATGTATTGGTTTGGCTGCACATATTATACATACTGAAGAACCAATCAAATGAATTATTATCAAAACTAACTTTTTGGTTATTTTACAAACATTACATTTTGGACATTCCAAAATAATACACTGTAATAAAGGTGCAAATTTTGGTTGCCAGGCTGGCAACACAAGATACGGTTTTGACTTGCTCGGTGTTGTTTTCACATACCTCGGGCAACTGGGCCAACAGAGATATATGTAGTCCCATCCTATTGGACCAGTATGGGACTAATAAGGTAAACTTTTAATTTTTCATATAGTTTCCCATGTAAATTGTAATTTAGTACTGTATTTAATATTAGCTGTACATAATTAGGGCTCGATGTTAGAAGTAGGCTGGGGTGTTTTGGCTATTGATTTTTCACTCAGACTAGCAGTTGTCTAACCCTGGTAGTCCGCCGGGCTACCAAATGTTTTGGCATATGTCCAGTCACTCCACAATCAACAAGATGTTTAATTCATCTGTGTCTGAACTTCCACCTTTCATGTGCATGCTCTCTGCTGCCAGGAGTTGCTGTAACTGTTAATTGCTCCCCTAGTGTGACCCACAATACGATTTAGTGAAATAAATTAGTATATTTGCCAGTGGTAGGATTTTTTTTAGCATAGCGGACTAATACAAATAATTTGATGTAATTCAGTAGCCAGATATACACGGTTCGTACGGGTCATATGGAATTTTCATTTGGGTCATGGGTTATCTAGATTCGTAGTCATTTATGACAATCAACAACACAGCCCATTGTTTTTATGCCTACTTATAACAAACGCTTGGTATGATCAAGACAAGTTGCCGTCAGCTGAAGTCTAAACTAAACCATAACTCAATCACGGTTTATTTCCTTCTAGGCTACCTATGCAAACTGTCAGATTATGTTAAAGAAATGTATAAATTGACAAATGTTTTCAATGTTAAAAATATTAATCTTTCTTACAAATTATTTTTAATTAAATCTCTCGCATCATTTACTATTGCTTTGCATGATAACCTGACTCAAAATAGCATCTAATCTTGTCATGTGATAACACAAACACTGTGACGGAACATGCTCTTATCTTTTCGCCTGTGGCGATGTTAATTGTTTTAGAGGGCCGTGTGCAGCTTGGTTACGTAATACCCCTGTGCGACGTGGTAGAGCTGCGTCCCAATATGCACTTAGACCAGTTGTGGAGGCCATGTGGCCAGTAGTTACGTAATAACTCCGGTAGTGCGGTTTACGGCCGGGATAATTCTAGCGAACTGGCGACAGTAAGTCTGGCCATCTAAGAAAATATACCGTCTCTGGGAGTTCTGGCAATATCACATGATACGTGAGGTACCGCGTTGTGTCCCCAGGCGATATTCGCTGTCTCTGAGATTTTTGAATAAATAGATAGGATTTTAGATATATCAGGGAGAAACATTGGAAGGCTCCCGGGGAACGTTTGTCCGACTGGACTGGTAAATATATTTTTCTGCTCTGTTGTATAACCTTGATGTGACTTTAAATATTTTAATACTGTATTATACCAATATTCTTTAAACAGTGTCTCCGGTAATCTGACGAAGTAAATTGTAGGCTTCACTGTATATTTATACAAGTATTTGGTAAGATAAAGCTTAGCCGGTCATCCTAGAGGACCTAGGTAAACTGTAGGTTATTGTCTTTATTGTGATATGTGTACCAGTATTAATTCTGTATTACAAGGTTACTGACTGAGTATTTAAGGGTTAATTAAAAATTAACTAGTTAGGAATAGAGTTGTAATTCCTTTATTAATTAAGTTCCCCTGGAAGCGTTTCTCAATTATCACACGTGTGTGTGTTGTACCACGGTGAAGTGATTAGAATATTGTGTAAACTAGACACCTAGTGATTAACTAATTAAGTGATTAGCTCTGGGTTGTTATTATATTGTTGTTGTTAATTAACTACTGCGGCAAGTACATTTGTCAGCGTAGTGTTAATACAGATTCCAAAGTGTATTGTGTTTTGTTGTGTTGTCTAGTGAACTAAACGTGCTATATATATATATATATATATATATTATATAAGATCTTATCTCTGATTATACCTAGAGCCGAGCCACTCGGGTAATTAGACTGCCCGATACAGAGAGATCTAATAGATATACAGTTAGGAGAGATATTTGGATAATCGTGTTTTATTCAGTTACGGGTATTATAGGATCCCCGTGACAAACACACATGGCAATACTCTGTCTGGGATAATTGGCTTTCAGCATTTAAAAGTTTATTGTTATCATTAAAAACTGCTATTGTTTTGGAATAAAGGCAAGTTTTGTTAAGATTCTTCAAAATGACACCTATTGAAGATAGTTACAGCCATCTTAAGTATTAAAATATGCAAATATGCAATATATATCTGGAAATGTAAAATTTACGAATGTTTTCAATGTTAAAAATATTAATCTTTCTTACAAATTATTTTTAATTAAATCTCTCTCATCGTTTACTATTGCTTTGTGCGATAACCTCACTCAAAATGACATCTGATCTTGTCACATGATAACACAAACACACATGGCGATACTCTGGAATAATTGGCTTACAGCATTTACAAGTTCAGTGTTCTCGCTGGGTGAAAATTAAAGGAGGGCGGCCGCGTGGCACCTCACCCTTCAAAAAAACAAAAAGCAAACAAACAAAAAGGGGGGGGGGGGGGGGGAGGGAGCTTAGCTACCATATTGTTTTGTGTTGGTAGACTTTGTGGATCGACATACTCCTTATTTTGCCTACAAAAAAAGTGCAAAAACATTTATACGAAATACACGTCTTTTAACTGAACCGAAGATTCACAGGTTTTAATATTATTTTAATAAAGATTTCAAGATATACGAAAAACAATAAAGATGTTTGTACAGTCGGATACATTTTTTGTTATTTCCATCTTCATTGAATGAATCAATTGCTGTGATAAAATATTATTGCCAGCTGATAAAAAGTAGTTTTGTTTTTAGGCGTTGTATATATTATTTGGCACCCAAGATAAATGATTTTAATGATAAAAATGAAAAGTTTACAATATTTTATAAAGAACTGCTGAATAAACAGAATGACAAAAAGTAAAAATCATCAGTTACAACCAATTATATCTCCAACTGAGGACCAAATATCAGACGATAGTTAGTGGAAACGAGACAGAATGACCATTCTGATCACGTGACAAATTTGGCACCAAATCATATGAAGTGTTTCAATAATATTTTATAAGCCTTCATTACAAAATTAGGCCTAAAAACAATTAATAATAATAATAATATTAATAAAAAGTATTGTGTGTTTCTGGAATCGGACCAAACAAGTTATAGTGTGGTAGATTATGTCATAAATTTAGCTTCCGTAGGATTTGAATGCCCAAATTGAGATAGGGGTGGATTCTGGTTTGGTTTTTTGTAAAGAATTCAAAAATGGACGGTAATAAATTTTCTGACCCCATTAGAGGGGTCAAATGACCCCAAAATTACCTTTTTGATTGCTGTGAAACATATTTGTGCACATCTCAACAACATATTCCATTGCCTTTAGTGTCTAGACCCATAGTTTTGCGAATGGCAATTCTTTTAGGATATGGTTCAAGGTCATATGAGGTCAAGGTCACCAAAAAAAGGTAAAGGTCAAATCACAAATACGAGATTTTTATAGTGAAAACAAGATAATTTGAGTTTTAGCAAGTCATATTAAAGTACATACTAGTACATGTAACTACTACACACAATTAGTGTTTTAGATCATCAGGGTCAAGGTCATGCACTTAGGTCAAAGTCAACTTGATAAACTAATGTATTTCTGCATTCTTTCAGAGCTTTTACACTTGCAGAATGACTTTAGCGATGAGCAGAACCATTTTCCTAACCCCTCAGTTTTCTATTTTCAGGAAGGTAACATGGAAAAATATTATCTTCATGTGTTTCTCTTTCGTCAAGGTCAATCATGGTTCTTGAAATCAGCAGTCTCGTCTTTATTTTTCAGGCCATGGTTCATCATAAGCATGCGCTGTTGTCATCAGTATAGATTGTATAAAGTAGATGGTAGATAGCTTGTAGATAGCAAATCGAAATCAACATGGCAGATGACATTTCAGCTAGATGTGTCATATGCAACGAGGGAGAGACTTCTGGTCGCTTTGTGACTAATCCTAGCCTTGATATGATCACATCAATCAAGGACTATGCCGTAAAACGAGCTGAACTGGGTGAACCTGAACTAAAGCCTCTAGCTGATTACATGACAAACTTAACTGAACCTGAACTTAATCTGGTTCGGTATCATTCAAACTGTAGAAAAACTGTTCTTAACAAACTGCTGACTGAAAGAGCAGCAAAACGGTCATGTTCCCCGGTTGACATGACAGCTCTGTGTAAAGTTGGACGTCCGTCAACCTCTGGTAATCGAAGTCGGCTTCGTAGAGCAAGCAGTTCAAAACAAAAGGAAAAAATGTGTGTCTTTTCACCATGTTCGTATGAAGGTAAGGAAGAGCTTCACATGGTAACAACTGATAACAGAAGACAAACACTTCTCGACATAAAGCAGAAAACAACTGACGACCACGTCAGAACGTGTTTATCCAGTCTTCATGAACCCGAGGATGCTCACGCTCAAGAAAAGTGGTATCATTCAAGTTGCATTCAAGATGCCCTGCGGTCACTTCCAGTTGTAAGCACAGCTCAGTCTGATTTTGATGTCAGACAGTGCATATCAGATATTCAGCTAATCATGTACATGTAATATTGCCTTTGTGAGGATGGGACCATCAGTATGTATGACGTATGTAGGTATATTGCATGAAAACAAAATGGAGAGAGCTGAAAACCAGAGGAAACATTTAAAGTCTCTTATAAGACAGCATATACCAAATGCTAAGTTTGTTCAGCCACCACGTCGTAATGAAAGTAAAAATATAGTGTCGTCTGAACTAGTTTGCAAAGCTGTCGACTATAGATGGACTTGTCAAACTGTCTCGTACCTTGCGCAGAGAACTTCTCGAATATAGGGACAAATGGAAATTCAACGGAAAGCTGGACAATTTCAATAATCCGCCTCTTCTCCACTTTCTGCTCGAACAGGTTCTTTTTGGCCCTCATTCAAAACATGTAACTGGTAGACGAAATGTTGACTGTAAAAGAACAGTTGATATTCTATCGCAGGTCATACTACAGAATGTCAAGACAGACCGTCAGGTGAGGCACAAGCCAAAGGGTGATACTGGTTTTCGGCAAAGGTCTGAAACGCCTGTTTCAATAGGCCTCCCACTGTCGCTACATAGTAAGGTTCGTGATAAAAGTCTGGTAAACTTGATATCCGATATGTATTTAGGCAGTTCATATGATAGTGTATTAGAGTTGCAGAAAAGAGTTGCATGTGGGGTCATAGAGAGGATGAAGGAGACAGGAGGCTATGTTCTTCCAAGTTTCGTGAAGAAAGATAAATCTATTTACTTCGCTATTGATAACATAGACTTTTTGGAAGACACAGCATATGGACAAAACACACTGCATGGGACTCTAGTTGTGATCAACCAAGAGGATGGTGAGGGGGAAACTATCAATGACACACTTCAAATTCCTGAGAAGTCGTGGCCAGCCTCAATTGATGTTATCTACCGTGATGAGCCAATCATTGTACCAAAACCAGTCAAATTTGAAGTGTACGACATTGAAGATGGCACGGATTTACTGTTGGATTATGAACAAAAGGACCGCGCATGGGCTCTGGCGAACTACCTTGGTAATAAAAGATTGCAGCAACCTGGACAACACAACTCATCTGAGGATGGAGCAGACGAAGAAACTCAAATGCTTTCGGAAGTCGAGGACCTGATTCTAGTAGACGAACCAACTACAAGTTCTGGCCAACGAAGTAGCATTTTGGAGGTATCTCAAGAACCTATGAAATCGCGAAAAACTGGGAAGGAAGATGTTTTGCCAACATGGGCAGCTACCAATTCAATTCTGAAATGTAGTGAAGGGATTGAAATTAAGAGGACTAACAGTTCACCAATTGCTCCCATATTCAAGCAATCTCCAACTGATTATGCAACTCTGTGTACTGCTCTCTTGCTCACTCAGGAAGTATCAGCCGTTGTCGTTGGCCCAGAAAGGAAGACTGTAATCACACTTGATCTTGACCTCTATGAACGTGCACTCAAGATACAGCAGTCAACAGGCAATGATATCTGGGTGCTACGAGCTGGCGAATTGCATATAACTATGGCTGCTTTACACGCACTAGCAAAATACACTGAGGGCAGTGGTCTTGACACAGTAGCTATTGAGACATCACTATACTCTCCTGCAGCTTTGCGAGCTATCTTCACTGGAAAGGCATTCAAAAGAGGAGTAGAATACCACATAATGAATGCGCTGGCTTGCTTTTACATGAGATTTGATACTATCCTTGGCAAATCTCCTCCTGGTCCTCTGATATTCCAATGTGAAGAGCTCAGAAAGAGCCTGCATGGTCAGGATCCGAAGTGTGTGGAACATTTTGACGCTGTTCAAAACCATTACAATCAGATGGAGATGTCCACCCCTGGTGCCGGAGAACTTGCTACTTTCTTGGATAGCTACACGACACAAGTTGAAGTACTTCTTCACCTCATCCGAGCAAGTCGTCAGAACGATTGGGAAGGTTTCCTTGCTGCGTTGAATGAGCAAATCTAGTACTTCATGGCACATGATTTGTTCAAATACGCGTGCCTCATGCCTGTCCATCTAGCACAGATGAGAGCCCTAAAAGAGGATGATCCACTGACATGGTCCGCACTGCAGAATGGCGACTTCTGTGTCAGAAAGTCAGACACATCTTTCACTGCCTTGTTTGTTGACCAGACCCTCGAACAGGAAATAAAGAAACTGAAAGGGATCGGCGGCATTACCGGTCTAACTCAGCAGGAGGGGTTGCTTGACCGATTTCTCCTTATCCAACCTGAACTCTCAAAAATTGTGGCAGACTTTCAAAACCACTATACTCAAACATGTGGTCCTAGGGAACCTGGTAAACGCCATTATCAACTCTCGGGTGATATCGCAATAAGATCGACGTCAAATGCTCTCAAGTTGCGAGACTGTATTCAGCTTCACTGCGAAGGTAATCCATATGAAGTTGGAACATGTCTGAAAAGCATCGTTTCATCGGCGGTCGTACCTGAAACAGCAAAGTTGGACATTATGAACAGGGATGAAAAGGGACAATCCGCCTATAAGACGTTCGTTGACGAGAGGTTGCTAACTGGCTCCACCCGTTCAATCTGGGATCCAATGAAGAAATTGAAGTTAAAGACCCATTCAACGTGGATGGCCAAACAGATTGTCCGTGTGGGAGATAAGGTAATCAAATTGCGTGAGGAGCGACAGCTGTTAGCAAGATTCCTTGTAATTCAACAGTCTCAACCAGAATTGGTTCCAAAGTTGCCGGCTACTATTGGAGACTATCAGATGTCTATTCTTCCAAGATCTCTGTTTGCTAATGACGGATCTCTTCTAATCCCTACCGATAAGAGCAGCTTAATGCATGCAGTTGAGGAAAAAAATGGCATGAAGGAATCAGTGGAACCATCGGATATGTCTGCAGTAGTGCAAGATGTTGAGGTTGAAGTTGATACAGACTCTATAATGATTGGTCTTCCACTTGAAGAAAATGATTTGAATGAAGCTGCGATCATATTTGACAGCATGGCTGTCTTGCAGAGTATGAAGAAGACTTCTGCAATGATGAAGATTTCCCATCTGAAGACAGCATATGTGAAAAGAATCAACCACTTGATGAAGGGGTACACAGAGGGCCGCATCATATTCGACAGATACTTGGAAGTGTCCCTTAAGGACAAAACCCGCACAAAACGAGTGGCCAAATCCTCTGCAATGGAGTTCATGGTGCACGATGAGATGAACATTGCAAAGGTTCCATTAAAAGAACTGCTGTCCAACTCAAAAACAAAATCCCAGCTGACTGAGTTGCTGGCTGAAGCTCTTCTAAAGGCATTTGAGGACACAAACCAAGACCTGGTTGTGTCCTATATTGACAAAATCAGATCCAACCGTTCTGAGCTTCTTCAACAAGACATGAAGACACATAACCATGAAGAGGCGGATACAATGATCCCACTACATGTTCTTGATATTATCAGAGTCGAAGTTTAAAACAGTAGACGTGTGGTCTCCTGACACAGATGTACTAATTCTTCTCATGGACTTGGTCGCAAATGGACATTTAAAGTCACCTACAACCCTTCGCTTTTTGACTGGAAAGGGAGCGAAATATAGGACAATTGATGTGTGTGACCGAGTATCAGCACTAGGAGTAGAAAAGTCAAAGGCGTTGATCGGTTTGCATCACTTCTCTGGTGCAGACTGGGGAGGGAAATTCGTTGGGGTTTCCAAAAAGACATGGATTTCAGTCTTCCTTTCACTACCTCTAAATGATGAAATTGTGCAGACATTTGCTGGCATGGGCCATGAACTGGATGCAGGAGAAGCTACGGAAATACAATTACTAGATGACGGCAATATTTGTTTGCCAGGTATACTCACCAAAGACCAACATAGGCTCCATTCCTGCTCTGCGATGGGAACTATTCCGTAAAAAAAAACCTTGAGGGCGAGAAGCTCCCACCAACGCGGGGAGCACTCCTACCACACATTGCTAGAGCTAACTATATGGCACTAAGAAACAAGTCGTACACTTCATCAATGTCTGAGCTTCCGGAACTTGTCCAAAATGGATGGGAGATCACCTCTAATGGGGATTATCAACCAGTCAGGTGCCTTAAAGAACCAGCTCCCCAAGCAGTTCTAGAGCTCATCAAACGTGGGTGCCGTGGGTCGTGCGATTCTGCTAGCTGCTCTTGCCTCAAAAACGGTCTGTCTTGTACAGCATTGTGTAAATGCACTGATTGTTCAAATGCTAGCAAGGAATTTGATCTCAGCAATGAATCTGATGACATTGATTAAGGTTGAGACTAGCACATGTAAATCAATATGGCACAAAAGCACATAGTTGATTTGACATGAAACCAACCTGCTGTCGATTGCCGGTATGTCTTTCCGGTATGCCAATGGCTGAAATCAGGCTCTTGAATGACGGTCAGGGTGATCAAGGTACACTGAGTATTCTTATATCATCCAGTTAGTATATTCAAAATATGTTGCAACTGCCTGGATGATGTCAAGTTCAATATTTGACTTGCTTCCGCTAACTTAAAGGAAGATAACGTAGGCCTATCAGATATGTACGATAAGCACATGTGACCTTGACCTTTGAGTGTGACCTTCAGCACTGATGAGCTTAAAATGAGTTTAATCATATTGCCTGATGTTAATACTGTAAGGGCACTCACTTATATCATCAAAATCATTGCATTACATAACATGATTTGCCACTATCTGTAGCAGAATGGTCAGAAAAAGGTCAAGGTCATTAAAAGGTCATATGACCCCTTTAAAAGGACGGGAAAATTTGTTACCATCCATTTTCATGATTATCATATCCAAATAAAATAAAATCCACCCGTAACTCAATTTGGGCATTTAAATCCTACGGAATGACATAACCAACCACACTATTAATGTAGGTAGAATATGTAGGTTTTTTTGTGGTAGTTGTCCTAAAGATTATTTTCCAACACCATATTTACCCCTCCTTTGAGGCCATCCTTAAAAATATTTTGTTTTGTCAAATATTTTGTTTTGTCCATTTCCAACCAGTAGTTTCAAATGTGGGTCGGTAGGTAGGGATTATTATTATTATTATTTTAGGCCTAATCTCGTAATGAAGGCTTACAAAACATTATAATGCCACATATGAGACACTTCATTCTGTCACATATTAATGCTGTAGTTTTGAATATTTTCTCCAGATTCAGTTTAATGATTTAAACTTAAAACTTTATTGTTCATTAAGGATTATCATGAGTTTTAATAAGTGTATATTTCACAGTATAATCCTCATGATTTAAAGTTATGGGGCTACCAATTTTCACTGAGGGCTACTAGATTTTATAACCGGTGGGCTACACTGAAAAAAAATTAAGGTCTAGACCTGCATAATGAAAATTACATACATCTTTGACCAACAACCACACACAAGATATCAAAGTTTTGTTTATTATCTGTCAAAAATGAAAAAAAAAAAAAAAAAGCTTTGGATGCAAATGGAAAAAATTTGGGGGGCCAAACTGACATAAAGTCCAAGGGGTGAAATGACACATGGGGTGGGTAGGTGGGTGAATTGGGATGCAGATGATTTGTCATCTGGACGTTTCGTCTACTACAAATTCGTCCACTATTGAACTCAAGACGATTCGTCCACAACCAAAAATTGTTCTGGGATAATTTGTCCACTATATGTTAGGTGCTGATTGTAATAACGTATACACGGTATTTATTAAAAGATGTTTTTGTTACGAGTAATGATAATCTCGATGTTTCGATTTGTCTGGTAAAGCCTATTGTTTCTTTTTACCCATTCCGTTTACACCTGGCCTCTATTGTGAAGTAATTAACAATACACGCTCAACACTATTAATGCGATTTCACAGTTTCATTCAGTTTCCACTTAAAACAAATCAACTTATTTCAAAGCTGTGTGACTGACAATTAATTAAATAGTATATCAGAATTATAAGTGTAATTGGAGAGCAATTTGAATAACAATATATCAATAAAGTACTATAATGGACACAGACAGACAATAACAAGTTGATAGTGCCACTAAAATTTAGTTTGTTTCATATACTATATTAGTTTACCACAAAATGAAAATAATTAATCATGCCAATGGCTAAGAAATATTATTTTAGTTTATTGGTCTAAATGTTGTAATCGAGTGGACGAATTGTCCGAGATGGGTGGACGCTTTGTACATGGATGAATTGTATGGTGGACGAATCGTCTGTGGACAAAACGTCCAGAGGGCGAACCATCTGGAAAGCGGTGAATTGGTCAAACTGGGAGTGAACTGACTTGGGGCCAACTTGGGGCCAACTTGGCAACTGTTTTGGAGACAAAACGTCTGGTAACCATTTGTGGTGGGGAAGGGTGTGTACACATACAATTCCCACCTTTGATGTAAATAATTTAATGTTGCATTAAGTACTACAAACGACGCAGCGGTAAGGTATATATAACTAATCCTGATAAAGAGGTCTTGCCTAAATGTTCCAGTGAACATTCGACAAAAAGAGACATGCGAAAACGCAGTATTTTATGTTAACACTGGCTACTAAATATGCAATAAGTATTGAATTGTTAAGTATTGTACCAAATGACTATTGAATTTTCATACTTTTAAAAAATATATAGAAAAAATAAATATAGACCATAAAGAAATTAATTACTCACCAAAATATTTTTCAAGTTTTCACTTCTAGTAGATGTCAATTCCTTCAACTTATCGTTATTTCTGCCATTTTGTTTAGCGCTCCAACTATCCATTAAATTACTTCTGGTTACACACCACCATTATTTGCTCCATGCAAATCAAAACAATTTCTTTCAGAATATATTCTCTTTAAAACTACAACAATATCGAGAGGGCTACATACCTAATAGTTTTAGGGACTGTTCCCCCTTAAAAAGTACCTTGCAAAAAGTCAACATAGGTTAACCACCAACATTTTCAGTTAGCCACCAGAGCAATACCTCATTTAGCCATTCAAGAGCTAGATGGACATTTAGACGGTTATGATCGCTCTCTGCCGTAAAAGATAACTGTATAGTAAAAAGTGGGATTTTTTAACGACACCACTGAAGCACATTGATTAATTAATTGTAGGCCATTGCCAGTATTGGATGTTGAACATTTGATAATTATGACACGTAGTAATCAGAGGAAACCCGCTACATTTTTCCTAATTTTTATAGCAAGTGATCTTTTATATGCACTTTCCCACAGACAGGAAAGCACATACAACGGCCTTTGTCCAGTTGTGGTGCACTGGTTGGAATGAGAAAAAATTTACAGCAAAAAAACAGAATTGTTGCCTACCACATATTTCACATATTTACCAAATAATACATTAGTTGAAGGAAGAAACCCGACAGTACCCTCTTTCAATAATGTTCCGGTTAAATATGTAGGTGCTGATGGGTTTCTTCCTGTAGTGTATGTATTGGAATGTATGTCAAATATTTGTTATCAGAGGAATTCAAAAATTATCAATGTAATGGTATTTAATGTCAACCACCATAACTACCAGGGACGGGACGTAGCCTAGTGATAAAGCGCCAGCTTGATGCACGGTTTGCCTGGACTCGATCCCAGTCGGTGGGCCTATTGGGCTATTTCTCGTTCAAGCTAGTGCACCACGGCCGTAGTATGTGCTATCCTGTCTGTGGGATGGTGCATATAAAATATCCCTTGTTTCTAATGAAAAACTGTAGTGGGTTTTCTCTCTAAGACTATATGTCAAAATTACCAAAATGTTTGACATCCAATAGCTGATGATTAATAAAGCAATGTGCTCTAGTGGTGTCGTTAAAGAGAAAACCCGCTACATTTTTTCGATTAGTACGAATTAGTAGTTCACAATGTTAAGCTTGCTGTCATAAACGGGAATAAGTAAGCAAATTATAAATGATTGATGTTTATAGTTTTGTCATTCCCATTTTCTATCTATAATAATGGATATATTTTTCATAAATTTTGAATTTTGTTGACAAATTACTAGTATACTAGTATATATTTCAGATATACCTGCAAATGATGATCATAACCAAATGCATGTAGTAGTCATATATTCACAGGATACTAAAATGGTTTCTGTCTAACAAAAAGGTTTTTTTTTTAATGAAAATACACCATCCAATGATCCATGACCTAATGATGTAACCATAGTAGACTTTTAATCATATATTCAGCCAGACCTCTTCACTTTCATCCTCCTCATAAGCCTGCTTGTTAGTGTAGAGGTTGTTCGACTATTTGTTCCCAGACAGCTATTGAAAAGTATATGGTAATTAGCTGTTAAATATTCACATTTGCATTCAAACAAAGCATTTTTTGGTTGTTGTTGATTGTTAAATACCCACACCAAATTTGATGCATGATTGCAAAGGTGCAACGTCTTATTTCACCTCATCTAATGGCTTATGAAATTCTGCCTGAATATTTACATTTATTAACTTAAAATTTATAGACTTTGATTATGACATGGATAAATCTCCCGATAGGCTACATAATTTGTTACTGAATACAGATTCCACAGATGTTGGTTAGTGATAAAAAATGAAGCTTTACCTCACTTCTACAAGTAGGTATTCCATGTAGAGTAAAACCAGCACCCTCTAAAACCATACAACCTTTCAACGTAAATATTTAACCAACGTTCGCGCGCTGGCTTGTGCAAGCACATTGTTAGGGCACCTATTACTGGGAGGTGTATTTCAAAATCGAATACTTTTTGCGGGGCCACAATCTCTTGGTTGATATTTGTATTATTTGAATATATAGCTATTATTATGGCGATACTAGAGGCATAACAGTATACTTAGTAATTGCAATGTTAAGACGACTTACATCGTTGGGACAAATTGATATGGTCAACGAACTGCAGTGATGAAGTATAAATATTCATTATCAATAGACAGAAATGTGAATGATTATAAAAATTGATTCCATAGTCTTTACAAAAACACCAGTCATTGGTTGTGGCTTCCCATTTAATACAACATGGGTGACATTATAGACTTGGTCTATAGGCCTATGACGCAACCTTTCTTCTAGACAATTGAAAGTAGACTGATGCACCCCTAAGACAGCGATTGTCTTAATATTTATTATTTTAGATGGTGCTTCAGTTACATACAATTACTTGTATATATTTTTAATGGACTCGACACCCTCAAAATAGTTGGTTTCAAAATGACTGTTGTAGGTGATGCATATAAACTGAACATTTCTTTGTTTTGACAGCTATTTTGGAAGTCATCTTGGATCCAATCAGTGATAATATATATATATATATATTAAAAAGTGAATGCAAGAACTGAATTCTTTGCCCTAAACCCTACACTCCTATATTTGAAGTAAACGTTATTGTTTGAAATAAAATAGAATGTACGATATGGCGACTTCTTATATGTGGCAGCCATTTTCATAGTTATCTTGTATTTTTATTATGATACATCATCTCGGTTAACAAACATCAAAAGTTCGTTCTAGTTGATGTAAAATGTGATACATTACAATTTCCATGTTTTGGCTACTAAAGTGGTGGTCATCTTAAATTTAAATGATGAGGCAATGTCTTGATCAGCTGATTTACTTCAAAATAAATTCCTTGACCCCTAAAACACCCTCATAGAAATCGAGAGTTTCGCCATAGCTAATAAATTATTTTAGATATTGCCAGTTCTGTATTTAAGACACCACATTGGATATTTAAAAATGCTCAGTGATGCCAAGTTTGCACCTAGGATCCTCAATCAGCACCTCCCACAGATATAAAAACAACAGAAAACAATTGTGGGTACCGAACTGCAAGGTTAATTAAGTGCCCTGACAAACAGACTATTTCCCAAATTGCAAAACTCTACGTTACAAGTACATAGCACTAATCGCATGACTTGTTTGTGAATGGGAAGGGGGTCTACAAACGTTACAAGGACGACGGAGAAGGGGCTCTAGCCAACCCCAATAATTCTGAATCAAAACTATTATTGGTGCAAATCTTAAGGCAGAGATAAATTTTACTTGTAAAATGCAGGAAACTGCATTTCAGGACATCTGGTTTTTAAAAAAAGTATGGGGGAGCATACCCCCGAACCCCCTAAAAGCTTTGCTTTGCACTCTCGATCTGTCACCCCCAACCAATGTCTATTTACTTCCGTTGTGCCTGGTTATGTAATATTTTAGGGGTGTATTGTCTAGCGTTACAGAGCATTACGGGGAGGGGGTGTCTAATTTTGACAAAAATAGCGTTACGTAATATTGAACGGCCCCATAGTTCCTAATTGTGACATATGTTGTGGTTCACACATTCACTTCTATTAATTGGGGAAGAATTAAAAACAAATGTATATTTAATGGTATTAAGCCTTCTGGCTGGATTTTGCCCATGTTATTTTGTAATACTGTGTATTGACCTTTTGGGACATGGGCATATAGCGGTGTGAATAGGTTCCTGAGCAGGTGGTTCGGACCGGTAGGCCTACTGCGGTTATATAGCAAAAAACAATAACTGAGACGAAATATTCTCGATTTTGGAGTGAAAATAAATGCTTATATAATGTATGTTCGCAAATTTGTATGTTCGCAAATTTGTATGTTGTTAGTGCCAATGAGAACCCGTTCTATTGGCAATCTTCATTTGAAGTTGGAAAATTTAACATTGATTTTCATGGCAGATGACATCTGTGTACTGAGACCGTATGTGTGATTATTTGACAAGCTGTGCACATGTTACATGAGACGATCGACCGAACACGACCTCACTAAACCGGAAGTTTATTGGATCGGTTTGAAGTTTGTCAAAATATGCTAGGTTCACGTATTTAGTTGTTTTTTTCTCCACAACAATGTAATAAGACACTTACGTGTGGTGACTGATGGTATGTAGATCACATCCTAATGCTCAATGAATAGACTGTTACATATACAACCGAATCATTTCAATCAGCGTCATTCATTTGCTGACAAATATTCATATATATTGAAATAATGTTTGATGCACTGAAACGGTGAAAGTGAAATGATTGATTTAGTTCCGGATTATACCATCGACGTCCAGTTTTCGAAATTAACGGTATCTCGATATCCCAGGGATACCAGAATTTAATTTTGGATATCAGACTTCAAGAACCCAGTATCCCACCGGGTAGCCCGAGTACTCTGACTGTAAGAGAGCTAGACGGACATTTGGACATAAACACGCTCTCATTACAGTCAGAGACCAACCTGTCTTTTTTTGGCAATTCCTGACTACCAAACGGTAGGCAAGGAGTCCCGCTCTAATACCACAACAATCCTATGTTTAACGTCAAATACCTTTACATCAATCATTTTTGAGTTAAGTGATAAAAAAAAATCCACATATTAATCACTAATACACATACTACAGAAAGAAACCCGACAGCACCCACATTCAGCTACGCTTCGTGACACTCCGTCGCAACAATTGCAAAGCTCGGCGATCTATTTCGAGACGTAGACCACGTGATCGCGCACTGGGCGATTCCGCCTTGTGCAGCAGTTACAGGGGCTGTCTCATATCAAGCGAAGTTACAACATGGAAGAGTTGGCTAATGCCGTTTGGGATGAATTTGGATTTCATTACGTCATTAAACCAAAACAATTACACATTATTGATTCCATTTTGAATTTGAAGGATACATTTGGGGTGTTATCGACAGGATACGGCAAAAGTATGTGCTACGTACTGCCTCCTCTTATGAGACGACCCCTGTAACTGCTGCACAAGGCGGAATCGCCCAGTCTCGAAATAGATCGCCAAGCTTTGTAATTGTTGCGACGGAGTGTCACGAAGCGTAGCTGAATGTGGGTGCTGTCAGGTTTCTTTCTGTAGTATGTGTATTAGTGATTAATATGTGGATTTTTTTTTTATCACTTAACTCGAAAATGATTGATGTAAAGGTATTTGACGTCAAACATAGGATTGTTGTGGTATTAGAGCGGCATTCGTTGCCTACCGTTTGGTAGTCAGGAATTGCCAAAAAAAAGACATAGGTTGGTCTCTGACTGTAATGAGAGCGTGTTTATGTCCAAATGTCCGTCTAGCTCTCTTACAGTCAGAGTACTCGGGCTACCCACCGGGATACCGTATAATATAATATATAATAATATTATTAATATTATATAATGTTGTTTGGGTTTTTTAATCCTGCGTTTTTAGGGGAAAATATCCGCCCGGTCCCCCCTTCCCTAACCCTAACCCTAACCTTAACTCCGACCCTAACCCCAACCCTAGCCCTAACCCCAGCCATAACCCTAACCCTAACCCTAACCTTAAAACTAACCCTCAACCCTAACTAAAAATAATAATGGAGGGGACCGGGCGGATATTATACCCGTTTTTAGTTTTCACTAAAACAATGCCCAATGTAAGTAGTCATTTACTGGTAAGTTAAGTAAAAGTATTTTCGAGCTCGTACCCAGTCTAATGCTATGCCATAGCAATATCTCCCCCAACTTGTACCTAATCTAATGCTACACTGGAGCAATAGCAGCGTAGCAATAGGCTGGGAACAGCCAAGTCACTATTGTTTTTGTTGGATGTTTTTTTACTTCAAATTTTATTTGAGGTATTGATTCCACATCTGCAAAAAATTTATACAGGTAGGTTTATCATTAGTAATGTCAGAAACACTTATAGATTACTGGTAAATATTAATTTATGTCAATATTACTCAAAAATAGATTGCGAATATCACAAATTCTGCAATTTTGATTGCGGCGTAGCAACAGACTGGGAACGAGAACATTGTCGTCCAAGTTTGTTATGATGTTATTTATGAATTTAATTTAAGTGGGATACTAAATTCTCAGGTGGAATGTCAGATATATCCGCCTTCTTTACATTGATGAGGGAGGTGGGAGGTCCGGGCGGATATCTTTCCGCAGTTGTATATTTTGGACGGTCACCAAGTCAACATGTCTAGACACACAAAAAATATGTGCACATTTTATAAAGATCACATGGTATTGTGCGGTAGCTGCGTGGCTACCTCTAAAATGATAATGGACATTATCAGCCGTCCTGTTTTATTACTGTAAATAATTTGGTAACTTTCCCATCTAAAATCACAAAACTGACCAATTACATTTACATAGTCCCAAAGAAAAGAAAATTATCAATTGTGTATTGTGAGTGGTCGTTTTTACTCCAACGTACCGTACTAATAGACCTAATAATATGCATTTTTTCTTTGGATTTACCGGCCTCGGTGACATCGTGGTTAGGCCATCGGTCTACAGGCTGGTAGGTACTGGGTTCGGATCCCAGTCGAGGCATGGGATTTTTAATCCAGATACCGATTCCAAACCCTGAGTGAGTGCTCCGCAAGGCTCAGTGGGTAGGTGTAAACCACTTCCACGGACCAGTGATCCATAACTGGTTCAACAAAGGCCATGGTTTGTGCTATCCTGCCTGTGGGAAGTGCAAATAAAAGATCCCTTGCTGCTAATTGGAAAGAGTTGCCCATGTAGTGGCGACAGCGGGTTTCCTCTCAAAATGTGTGTGGTCCTTAACCATATGTCTGATGCCATATAACCGTAAATAAAATGTGTTGAGTGTGTCGTTATATTTCTTTCTTTTTTTGTTATTGTTGTTTTTATGCTATGATAACATGTTTTTAAAGTGCAATAGACCTCTTTCTCATTCCACTGCGCATGTGCCCGTTGCGGAGTTACTCGAGGACGCAAACCGCGAGATCTCGCCAAAATAGACCTATCTGCAAATTGGGGGGCAAAAGCAATGGGAGGCCACGACCATTGTTCAATTATTAACTGTTCCAATCGCATATGTCCGGGAAATTCGTTATCCTTCCATCGATATCCAGCCAATGGATATCGGAAACGTTTGTGGGTAATCGTTTCACGTAGAAAACTATTTTAATGTTACTCTAAGTACGAGGGTTTGTTCGGTATATTTTGTAGGAGGGAAGCCAGTGAACGCATAAGGGACCAAAACCTTACCGGTTCTGTACAGGACGTTCCTACACAGGGCGGTCTAGTATACTTAGATATGGTGGAAAACACATTAACAGTAAAGAAAATAAATATATATTTTGTATATAAAGAAAATATATGTATATTTCGAATTATACTCAATAAAATATATAACGTGGCGTGTGTAAATATATAAAAAATATATGTAGTCAGGACAGCTATGTACAGAACGTTCCTATACAGGGCGGTCTAGTATTCTCTACTTAGATATGGTAGTAAACAGTAAATAAAATAAATAAATATATATTTTGTATATATACAGAAAATATATGTATATTTCGGACAATACTCAACAGAATATATATATATATATATATGTATATTTCGGACAATACTCAACAGAATATATATATATATATATATATATATATATATATATATATGAACTTTTAATGTTATTATTACTCAGTGTGTTTCAAATTTAATTATAAGTATTGTCTGTTATTACTTTTACGTTCATCTAGGTATGAACAAAAAAATCATCTGCAAACTTATGTGAGAACGGCTTCGCCGATTCACACAATTTACGGATGATTTATTTTGTTCATGCCCCGATGAACGTAAAAGAAATAACAGACACTCCTTAAATAATAATAATAATAATGATATATGAATATATATAGAGTGATGACGGCTGTGTACAGGACGTTCCTACACAGGTCCGTCTAGTATTTTATATACTTAGATATGGTGGAAAACACATTAACAGTAAAGAAAATAAATATATTTGGTATAATACCCAATGCGTTCATTTTGACACTGTATAAAAATGTGTGTATGGGTAAACAGAACGGCACCTACCTTCAAACCCCCCCCCCCCCCCCCCCCCCAAATCCCCCTTTTTTTAAATTCCCACTTTATGGATATACATGTAACAGCATAAAATCAATTCCTTTTTTTAACTTTTCCCAATTAGATAGACACTAAGAAAAATGCAACAAAACACCTTCTGATATATATATCAGTCGAACACGTACAAACGAAACTCCGGCCAATGTAACCTGTGCATTGAGGAAAAGCTCGCCATCCTACAAACAAAAGACAAAAACAATCTCAACAAAACGACTGAGCTCATCTCAAAATGCCGTCACACCAGTAAGCTCAAACCACGCAACCGCACTACACAAAAATAAAAACCCTGCAATCTTTTCACCAGTGTCAGCTATCTGAAGATCGTCGAAGGGCGTGAAACTCGGAGTAATAGCGTAGGACAAAAGTGCAATATATATATTTATTTATTGCATGCTCTACTCTCTCTTAAAGTATTGAGCACCTTTCAAGCCTTTAATGATAACCACCAGTATTCTATATATATATATATATATATATATATATATAGTCAAACCTGTCCTAGCGGCCACCTGTCTCAGCGGTCACCTGCCTTAAGCGGCCACTTTTTTCCTCCCAAACGATTTATAATGTAAATGCACCTGCATTAAGCGGCCACAGTAAAGTTTTACTCTTATATAAAAGGGATATCTTAACAACAGCGATAAGGTGCAGCAAATAACTGATCTTCACACCTTCAGGAATACTAGTACCCATTCAGTCCCGACATCTCCACTGTGTATCAATTAAGGAAGTATGAATCTGACATGCATCTAATTGCCTCTGGGCAGGCTATGCTTGACATTTGTAGATTCACTTACTATAACAATACATCGCATGAAGTCGGAATTAAATAATTAAATGGAAAAAGAAAACAAAATTGTGGAGAACGGTTAATTTAATATATTCTATTTGCATTATTTCTGAAGGAGACAACATGTCAAAAGTTGATTTATAGTCAACTATGAAGCACAAATCCGTTAATTAGCAGTACAGACGGTAAAACAAGAAACAACAACAAATGTTTTAAAGACTATATATGTGGCAACCTGTACTCAGCGGCCACCTGTCTTAATCGGCCACGTTTATCTACTCCCTTGTGTGGCCGCTTAAGACAGGTTTGACTGTGTGTATATATATGTGTGTGTGTGTATACTCTCTCTCTCTCTCTCTCTCTCTCTCTCTCTCTCTCTCTCTCTCTCTCTCTCTCTCTCACTCAAATATATCGATCGATGCCATAACCTATGGAATCTGTCAACTGTTTTGTTTATACTTTTTACGAGATAGTCTTTTAATCTGGCGTTATCAAAACCCTCGGGTACGAGTCGCAGAAACTTTGTCCAAGTTGTTGCACTGTTTTTTAAAGGAACATTCCCGAGTTTGCTGCAATTTTTAAGATGTTATCGACTAACAGAGACTTTTTAACGATTGTAATTACATATCAAATATATTTTTCTGCATAAAATATCAGTGACTGTATATTAAACGTGTTTCTGATCGTTCTAATATTTGTACTATGTTAAATTTCATCTTATTTCCTAAAATATTGTTTTTTCTTATGTACGAAGTTATTTGAAGACAAAATCCAGTCTGGGCTTCTTACAAATATTAAGACGATCAGAAACACATTGAATATACAGACACTGGTATTCTAAACAAGAAAATATATTTAATATGTAAATTTAATCGTAGAAATATTTTATTAGTCGGAAACATCTTACAATGCAGCAAACTCAGGAATGTCCCTTTAATTTGAACCATTCCGCTGTAAATTTCAGTGGACCGTTTTCTACGGCCATTATACCATCTAATTCGAAATATGTACATGTTAGTTGCCAAAGTTTAAAAGTCTCCTTCGAAGCTACTCAAGTCACCCATAACAACCTGTCTGTCACGCCCCCCAATTTGTAAATAGACTAGTTTCAGTCTATTTTGTCAAAGGACGTTACTCTTCGCGCGCATGCGCAATAGGAATGCGAAATACCTCTATTTAAGTAAGTTCTTTTTTTAATGAAATTCGGTCACGGGCCATTCAAAAGTTGTACGGACGAATCAAAGTGTTGCTGTGTGTGGCCCGATTGGCCAGTCAGAAAAAATCCCAAGTGAATACCCTGAAACAGGAGTTAGTCAAAACAGTTAAAAACTATTTATTTATAAACAAACATTTTGTTCTGGTTATTCCTGTTTGTATTGCATTATTTCTGTGACACTTGTTCGTAACCTCTTGGTGTCTCTTCTGATGTTATTTATTAGTAAAAACAACGATTGACACGCAAGTGTACTTTTGAATTTCATGAAAATTGCTGAGTGTCGAACTTAGAATACTCTAGATTTACAATACTCTAACATAGTCCTACAAATTTAAAAAAAAAAAAAAAAATCAATTTGGTTTGACGTAAGAAGAGAAGTAAAATGTTTTATGTACATTGTGTGCCTTTGACCTGTATATGTTAATTTTGCAGGATTAACCAGCAGCTCGACAACGCGTATTGTGCCAGAGCGTAACCAGCACCATGCCGCCAAGCTCAGGAGAGCTATGGGGACATCACTTGATGCCGTCTCAAGTGGCAGTGGACTGTCTGCTGCCGACCGGCATCATCGTGCCCATGCTGAGCTCGCGAGACTCAACCCTGGAGAAGATCAAAGCAGACCTGTGGCTGGAGGCGAAGAAGTACCCGCTGTACAGCCGCCTGCTGGGTCCGGAGTCATATATCTTCGTGGCGATCACGCAGGATGCGGAGCGCGAGGAGTTCTACGACGAGACGCGTCGGCTCTGTGATCTCAGGCTGTTCCAGGCCACACTCAAAGTGATGGAGCCCAAGGGAAACCGCCAGGAGAAGATGCTCAATTATGAAATAGGTGAGAGATTATCTTTATGTCACTTTATTGTGCTACAGGCTATACTTTTCATAGACAAATAAACCCCTCTAAACCGGACACCCTAGGTACCAAGTGAAATATCCAGTTTTTAAGAGGTATCAGTTTATTCTGGGCTAGCTCTGCCCTTGCTACTAATGGAAAAATGTAGCAGGTTTCTTGTCTAAAACTATATGTAAAAATTACCAAATGTATAACATCCAATAGCCGATGATTAATAAATCAATATGCTCTAGTGGTGTGGTTAAACAAAACAAACTGTTTTGGTCCACTTAAGCAGACAGTTAGGCATGCATAGTACCTTTCACTGTCTCTCAAGTAAGAATGAATGGATGAATGAATGTTTAACGACACCCCAGCACGAAAAATACATCGGCTATTGGGTGTCAACCTATAGCCGATGTATTTTTTGTGCTGGGGTGTCATTAAACATTCATTCATTCTTACTTGAGAGATAATAAAAGGTACTATGTATGCCTTTTGGTAATTCCAGTTAATATATTAAAATGCAAGACTTCTCAACATAACATCTGGAATATTTCATTCTTAATTAATATAATACAGTGCTAGCTCTGGGTGAGCAAAACTATTCGCCAAATTGTCTATTAAACTTAATTGCAGAAATTGACAGTTATTTTCTAAAAAATGTCAATTATTACATGAAATTATTTCGCCAAACTAAAATAAAATTGGTCAACTGCTTTCAAAATTCGCAATTGGCGAATTTGGTAAGTGCCAGAGCTAGCCCCAGTAATAATAATTATAATAATTAAGTCAAAACCTAATTAATACCCAGCTTATTATATAACAATTATAAAATATATTTTCCAAATTACCATACCCACTACATTTCCAAATAAATAAAATAATATCTGATATAATAGTTCCATATAATCCATTTTCAAAACAACCTAATTCCGGTTCCACTATATAAACAAGAGTATTATGAAGCAGGCTGCTTTAATTACTTGATTTAGATTCATTTTTCCTTGCATTGTTGGCTTTTATTCTTCTTTAGCATAAATTTCATTAATGTTTCTTCTAGGCATGCTTATTGGTATTCCGGTGAACGAGCTGCATGAAACGAAGGATCTGGAGGTGATAACATTTCGTAGAAACATCCTGCGAGTTTGTAAAGAGTCCATCGAGATCCGAGAACAGAACGGTGCCAAGAGTCGCGCGCTGTACGCCTTCCCACCAGACATATCCTCCGATGCGCTGCCGCCTCATCTAGCTGAGAAAATGAACCGCTTTGGAGATGGTCTGTTTCTAACTTACTTTTTGTATGCAGTTTTATACCATATTTTGTATTTAAAGTCACTGACCATAGTTCACAAGGGATGTACCTTTTCTGCTTCGTATAAACTGCATTTTGAGTATACATGTACTAAAAACAGGGGCACCACAAACACTTTGGATTTGTGAGAATTTATAATTTAAATGAAGTGTATACAATGTAGTATTGTATTACATAGCTGGAATAAAATTTGTTTTAACTGAACAGATTTTACACTGACATGTTGGGTCACTGCCTTTATGTGAATTTTCTAATTTTTTTATGTGAATTTTCTAAAAAAAATTATTTCAGTGATGTTTGCAAAGCTCTTCCTGTTTACAAATTATTTGCTTTATAAATAGAGAATAACTAGTTAATAATGTAGGATATTGTTTTTATCCTGTGAAGGTAAGAATGAGAAATTTCTCATTCGGCCTGAACAGGATAAAGCAGATATCCATCGTCATTAACTAGTTATTATCTTTATCCTGCAAACCATAAAAATTAAAGGGAAAAGATATTATTTACTATTATTTCAGCCACATCGTACGATGACCTAGAGGTCAAATGAGCAATTTTTTAATGTAGCTATGTGTGAGTGATGAATGTAGCTTTGCTTTATCTGTCATATTCTGTCAATAGAAACGGTTTTTGCAGAATAAAATAAATGTAATTTATTTTTTAGCATTCATTGAGATGATCTATGGATACAGCTATAACCAACCCCAAATGACTTTGACAAGCGAGACATTTAAATAAATTGTTATGTTATTTTGCAGGACTGTCACTAATCATATGTGTTTGGGTTGTGTCCAGCAACAAAGACCGGACTAAATACAGTGTCAAAGTTCCGTACGACGCCACAGCGACGGATGTGATTGCGGAGACAATTCGACGGCGCAGTCGCAACATGGACATGAGTCAGGAGCACACCCAGCGGTGTATAGAGGAGTACAGGCATGACTACGTACTCAAGGTGTGCGGCTGTGACCAGTTTTTTCTCGAGGAGTGTGCCATCACACAGTACAAGGTCAGTTTAACAAAGGCAAACTTTATTGTCTTGCCCACTGGACTGAATTAGCCAGGTTTTGCACCATGCTAGATAAATCTGTCTAGCACCCCAGTGCTAGGCATTCATACATATGCCTGACATCATAACTCATCGTTTTATGATGATTGGCATCATAACTCATCTTTTTCAGACTGCTGTTGAATTAAGTATTCTCCCAAGTTGCCATTTCAAACTGTATCATTGTTTTAAAAATATTTAAACAAGTTAATATTTTTAACTTCTATTTATTGTTAAGTTGTTACATTTTTATGTTGTTGTATAATCTGGACTATATTTTCCATGTATGATTAAATGGGTTTGTAGGAGAAATGTTTTTGAATCGTTCTACAGTAAACAAACCCTAACTTACAAAATTAATGTTTTGTTACTGTAATTAAATGGGCAAGAAAAAGAATCAATCACCGTTGTGAGGTGTAGTCAATTCCAACCCTCAGGATAAAATATTTTTTATAATTCACAAAACAATTTTGTCCCTCGGGTTGGAATTTCCTTATCTATACCTCACAACTGATTGATTTTTATTAATCCCACAGAAATTATTACAATGGGTGAATGATTATTCAGTGATGTCATTAAAAATAAAAATAGCAGGTGAAAATCAAATTATAGGCGGCCATTAATCAACAAAAAGTCGACAAGCATTGTTTATTGGAAGTTCGATACCCGGCAACAATTGATTCGATAGTCGGCGAAAAATCACCGGGTGCCAGCTATTAATGACATCCCTGTTATTATGTAGCCTTTGAATGAAGGTACAGGATTATTATTGTTTTTCTGAATGGTAGCTATTTTTGAAAGGTGGCTGATTATACATTAATACAGATAACTTTGTATATATCATTTTGGATTTTGTTTTGTAAATGTTTTGCTACTATGTCATAAACTAAGTGCATTTTGGATGAATGAATGAATGAATGAATGTTTAAAGACACCTCAGAATATAAACACACATTGGCTATTGGGTGTCAAACAGAGATAAGTTTGTAAGTGTATTAGTTGATATTATCGTGTACATGATGTGATTAAGGCCTATTTATTTGCAGTTTGTTCGAGAATGTCTGGGTCAGGAAACAATTCCACAGTTAATGTTGCTGACGAAGGACAGTGTGTATGCCAGTCTGCATGAAAATGAGATGCCGACCCCGTCCTATGTGCAGAGAGGTACTCTTTACTTCTTGGCTTGTGTGTCTAGGTCACACAATAGTTTATCTCGCTTTTCACTTATTTGGCATTGAAGTATTCTTGTTGCAGAGTAAAACCCCAACTACAAATGAATAGTTTGTAATGATGTAGAACAGATGGTTTCATTAGCCAGTATATAGTGTAAAGATACGGTTTACTGTCAAATCTTTTAACGTTAGAACAGACATATTCTTCAAATAGGCTTGATTCCTACGCAAGCCCACTGGCCCTGGTAATCATATAAACTGTCAGATCTTCTAATGGTTCAACTACCCAGCTCTTGTTCATATAGACAGTATATTTAATTAATGGTTGTCCATTATTTCTTTTACATTCATCGGGGTATAAAAAAAATAAAAAAATCATCCACAAACACATCTCACATAAGTTTACAAATAATTTTTGTTTTGTTCATACCCAGATGAATGTAAAACAAATAATTAAATTTAAAACAAACTTACTAATAATTACGTTAATAATTAATATTTTATTTCAAATTATTTTGGTCCATAAATAATAACGCTTAATAAGACAAAGTACCAATATAAAATGACATCATCAGATATCAGGGTTTAAGCTGGACTTAAAACATTATTAGCAATTTGGCTAATTTGACCCAAAAATCTGTAGCCAAATTTCTAACCCATAATTTCTGAATGAATATGGGTGTCCATGTCCAGTTACTACTTTAATGTATCCATCAGTTCTGTTTTAAAATCCACATTGTGAAGTGCATTTCATATAACATTTCTAACAGCTTTTTGCTCCTTAGCCACCGTGTGATACAAAATAGGATAGACTAACAGCCTACATTAAAAAGAACTGCAGATCTTTTTCACTTTTGATGGTGTGACTATTTTGTCAAAGTTATCAAAAGTCTGTGTAATTTTTGGAACAAACTAACTTTGTTCTCTAGGAGTCGTTCATACAGTTAGGACTACACCCCTGGCATTGATGTCTTGTCTCGCACAGTTGTTTGTAGGGCTGTATATATACGACATCAATGACAACACATTAATATATGTATATTAACTGGCGCCATTTGAACACATTGATAAAATTGCTATTTATATATGTGTGACGATCAAAAATATTACATGCAACTAAATTGCAGTTGTCTGCCGAGGCTTACTGCACCCAGTTTATTGCTATTGCTAGGAGTTGTAATGACAGTATATTGTTAAATATTCAGCAAAAATAAAGATAGAGTTAAACAGTTTAATCAGCTTTTTAATGATCCTTTATGATATACCCAGTAAGCGGTATTCCATGAACAGTCAATCGAGACATGTCACCTTTTTCTGCACACAAGAAATCACATGACATCGGCCACATGGAAGAAGTGAAAAGGAGCGAGCTATTCCGATTGACAAAAATAAAGCCAGTTAAGGAATCCGACGGAAGTGGCTCAAAACAAGCATGCGTAAAGTAGATGTACAAATAACAAATAGCGAAAAAGTAATGCTGCATTCGCGTTTACTCGGAAGTGGTTATTTCCGACTTGTAAACTTATTTCCGACCAGTCTGCGTTTTAATGTATTAACAAATACTCCTCAAAAACAAATAGCGGAAGATAATGAAACGATTTACAAATGAGCTTTTTTGCGATTTGATAATGAAATATTTTTGCCAAATTCAATATTAATTCGCTTTTGGCAATTTGGCAAACGACAGCTTAAACCCTGAGATAAGATGTTCCCAGACGATGTAATGTTTATGGTCAACGAGAAATGAAAAACTCCTGTTCCTGTGACTGGACCAATATGATGATGTTATATTGTAATGAAATATAATTATTGTACTGTGAAAATGTTTGTACAGGAATTCAAGCATTGTCCGAGATCAATAACCAACAGACAGTTTCTTTGTGGGATGTGCAGACCAAGTTACGGATCAAAATCAGCTGTGCCACATATGTCAATGTCAAAGAACTCGGTAAGGTAAGTAATCTCTTCAAACATTGAGAGCAACTAAAGCAAATATGAGATTCTAAATGCATGCCAGGATCAGTTAAATCAATCGTAAGATGGGGTCAATCTTTTTAGAATGTGTGTCTATCACAGATTATTATTCATATGGTTCAATATAAATAAGTAAGAAACCATCCTAGTATGAACACTACATAATGTAAATATATTTCATTTAATTAATACCATATATCATTTATTATTTACAAAAATTAATTTAATACATTTTATATCAATCATTAATATTATTAGTTCAGACTGGTGTTGTAATAATCAATGTAACAACATCAGTCAACTCTGCGTTGTTCACTAAGTAGCGGCATACTTGAATATTTGTGACTGGCCTTGTAACGTTTACGGGAACAACTCCAGTCTCCTCTGTGCATTGTTCACTAAGTAGCGGCATACTTGAGTATTTGTGACTGGCCTTGTAACGTTCACGGGAACAACTCCAGTCTCCTCTGTGCATTGTTCACTAAGTAGTGGCATACTTGAGTATTTGTGACTGGCCTTGTAACGTTCACGGGAACAACTCCAGTCTCCTCTGTGCGTTGTTCACTAAGTAGCGGCATACTTGAGTATTTGTGACTGGCCTTGTAACATTCACGGGAACAACTCCAGTCTCCTCTGTGCATTGTTCACTAAGTAGCGGTATACTTGAGTATTTGTGACTGGCCTTGTAACGTTGACGGGAACAACTCCAGTCTCCTCTATGCATTGTTCACTAAGTAGCGGCATACTTGAGTATTTGTGACTGGCCTTGTAACGTTCACGGGAACAACTCCAGTCTCCTCTGTGCGTTGTTCACTAAGTAGGGGCATACTTGAGTATTTGTGACTGGCCTTGTAACGTTCATGGGAACAACTCCAGTCTCCTCTGTGCATTGTTCACTAAGTAGTGGCATACTTGAGTATTTGTGACTGGGCCTTGTAACGTTCATGGGAACAACACCAGTCTCCTCTGTGCATTGTTCACTAAGTAGCGGCATACTTGAGTATTTGTGACTGGCCTTGTAACATTCACTGGAACAACACCAGTCTCCTCTTTGCATTGTTCACTAAGTAGCGGCATACTTGAGTATTTGTGACTGGCCTTGTAACATTCACTGGAACAACACCAGTCAACTCTGTGCATTGTTCACTAAGTAGTGGCATACTTGAGTATTTGTGACTGGCCTTGTAACTTTCACTGGAACAACACCAGTCAACTCTGTGCATTGTTCACTAAGTAGCGACATACTTGAGTATTTGTGACTGGCCTTGTAACGTTCACTGGAACAACACCAGTCAACTATGTGCATTGTTCACTAAGTAGTGGCATACTTGAGTATTTGTAACTGGTGTTGTAACGTTCACTGGAACAACACCAGTCAGCTGTGCATTGTTCACTAAGTAGCGGCATACTTGAGTATTTGTGACTGACATTGTAACATTCACTGAAACAACACCAGTCAACTGCAGTCAACTTAGTGCATTGTTCACTAAGTAGCAGTATACTTGAATATTTGTGACTGGCGTTGTAACATTCACTGAAACAACACCAGTCAACTCTGTGCATTGTTCACTAAGTGACGGCATACTTGTAAAAAGATCAGTGTCTTTCTAATTGCAAAAATAATGTTTTGTTTCCCATTTGATTTCATGTGAACAAATAGTGATGGAAGATCAGAAGTTAAAATAAATATGTCTGAAATAAAGTTTCAGTTTTGATAGTAAAAGCACAAATAAATTGCATTTTGAATGTGAGTAAAATCAAATTAATGTTGGAATGATCGGAACTTTTTACAGCTAGAAAGTTAAAAATACTGTGAGTCATTTGTGACCCTCGGTTTAAACAAGTGCAAGTCATTGGAGGCAAAGTATGAGTCATGATGCCTGATTTTACGCGTCATGAAGGCTGATTTTGTGTGTCATAGCAAAGCCTGCATACATGTATAGGGTACAACTTGGGATGGCAGTGTGTCGCATACCATGGTGATGTTTCAATGATTATTACAATGACAGTTACAAATATTCGGCAATGATTTACAAAACATTGTGCACACTGTGTTTGGCAGGGCTGGCTCTAAGTCAGAAAAATATTTAGCTAAATTGTGTATTAAACTTCATAAAATGCAGAAATCAACATTTGTTTTCTAAAAAAAATTCAATTATTACCTAAAATTATTTTGCGAAACTAAAATATAATTTGCCAACTGCTTTCAAAATTTGTGATTGGCGAGTGCCAGAGCTAGCCCAGCTTTGGTTCCTGTGTCCTTTAGAATGAAATTAAAATTGTGACTGACTACCAACCCTCCCAGACTTTTTATGCATAAAGAAAATCCTTGTCCGGGTTATGTTTGTTATCCGTCCATATAACACATTCAACAATTTGTGTGCTTCTCCGTCTGCAGTGTTCGAGTTTAACGGTGTCCCGATATCCCGGGGATCAAGAATTTAATTTTGGATACCAGACTTCAAGAACCCAGTATCCCACTGGGATACCATATAATGTTGTTGGGTTTTTTAATCCTGTGTTTTTATTTTTCACTAAACAATGAAAGTCGTCATTTACTGATGAAGTTAAGTAACAGTATTTTTGAGCTCGTACCCAGTCCAATGCTATGCCATAACAAGATCTCCCCCAACTTATACCCAGTATAATGCTACACTGGAACAATAGCGGTGTTGCAATAGACTGGGAACGAGAACAGTGTCGTCCAAGTTTGTTACGATGTTATTTATGAATTTCATTTTTAAAGTGGGATACTAAATTCTCAGGTGGGATACCAGGTTTTGAGATGTTAGTATCCAACTGGGATACTGCCCAATTTTTTTTATCTCGAACACTGAACTGTGGGTACTGGTGTCTATGTTTAGATCTACGCGAAGGCGTGTATCTGTGCTTCTCCGTCTAACTCTTGGTACTGGGGTCTGTGTTTAGATCTACGTGAAGGCGTGTATCTGTGCTTCTCCGTCTAACTTTTGGTACTGGTGTCTGTGTTTAGATCTACGTGAAGGCGTGTATCTGTGCTCCGTCTAACTTTTGGTCTGGTTTGTGTGTTTAGATCTACGTGAAGGCGTGTATCTGTGCTTCTCCGTCTAACTTTTGGTCTGGTTTGTGTGTTTAGATTTACGTGAAGGCGTGTATCTGTGCTTCTCCTTCTAACTCTTGGTACTGGTGTCTGTGTTTAGATCTACATGAAGGCGTGTATCTATGCTTCTCCGTCTAACTCTTGGTCTGGTGTCTGTTTAGATCTACGTGAAGGCGTATATCTGTGCTTCTCCTTCTAACTCTTGGTACTGGTGTCTGTGTTTAGATCTATGTGAAGGCGTGTATCTGTGCTTCTCCATCTAACTCTTGGTCTGGTGTGTGTGTTTAGATCTATGTGAAGGCATGTATCTGTGCTTCTCTAACTCTTGGTCTGGTGTGTGTGTTTAGATCTACGTGAAGGCGTGTATGTGTGCTTCTCTTAACTCTTGGTCTGGTGTCTGTGTTTAGATCTATGTGAAGGCATGTATCTGTGCTTCTCTGTCTTTAGACCTGCATGAAGGCGTGTATGTGTGCTTCTCTAACTCTTGGTCTGGTGTGTGTGTTTAGATCTATGTGAAGGCGTGTATCTGTGCTTCTCTAACTCTTGGTCTGGTGTGTGTGTTTAGATCTATGTGAAGGCGTGTATCTGTGCTTCTCTAACTCTTGGTCTGGTGTCTGTGTTTAGATCTACGTGAAGGCGTGTATCTGTGCTTCTCTAACTCTTGGTCTGGTGTGTGTGTTTAGATCTATGTGAAGGCATGTATCTGTGCTTCTCTAACTCTTGGTCTGGTGTCTGTGTTTAGATCTATGTGAAGGCGTGTATCTGTGCTTCTCTGTCTTTAGACCTACATGAAGGCGTGTATCTGTGCTTCTCCATCTAACTGTTTTTAGTGGTGTCTGTGTTTAGATCTACATGAAGGCGTGTATTTGTGCTTCTCCATCTACCTGTTGGTAGTGGTGTCTATGTTTAGATCTACGTGAAGGCGTGTATCTGTGCTTCTCTGTCTAACTCTTGGTCTGGTGTCTGTGTTTAGATCTACACGAAGGCGTGTATCTGTGCTTCTCCGTCTAACTCTTGGTCTGGTGTCTGTGTTTAGATCTACGTGAAGGCGTGTATCTGTGCTTCTCTGTCTAACTCTTGGTCTGGTGTCTGTGTTTAGATCTATGCGAAGGTGTGTATCTGTGCTTCTCTGTCTAACTCTTGGTCTGGTGTCTGTGTTTAGATCTACGCGAAGGTGTGTATCTGTGCTTCTCTGTCTAACTCTTGATCCTGGGGTCTGTGTTTAGATCTACGTGAAGGCGTGTATCTGTGCTTCTCCGTCTAACTCTTGGTCTGGTGTCTGTGTTTAGATCTACGTGAAGGCGTGTATCTGTGCTTCTCCATCTAACTGTTGGTAGTGGTGTCTGTGTTTAGATCTACGTGAAGGCGTGTATCTGTGCTTCTCTGTCTAACTCTTGGTCTGGTGTCTGTGTTTAGATCTACGCGAAGGTGTGTATCTGTGCTTCTCCGTCTAACTCTTGGTCTGGTGTCTGTGTTTAGATCTACGTGAAGGCGTGTATCTACCACGGGACAGAGCCGCTGTGTGAGGCGAAGAACACGCAGCAGGTCGACTCAACGAACCCGCGCTGGGACGAGTGGCTTGAGTTCCTCCGGATCCCCGACCTCCCACGCAGCGTCCGCCTCTGTCTGTCCATCTGCTCCGTCTCAAAGAGGAAAAACAAAAAGGTTCGTTTTGTGCAGGCATCACACACACACATGGAAATTTCTAAGGGCCTAATACACCTTAAGTTGAGAACAGTTGATCAGGTTACAAAGGTACAAAAAAAAAGAGTAGAGAATGGTAGGCTACTTCATTGTCAGCATGGTCGGGATTTAGCTTAGTTGGTTGAGTGCATGCTTGATGTGCTTGCGATGCAGGATCGAACCACCTTGGTTTTTCTCATTCAAACCAGTGTTCCTCAACTGGTCAAAGACCGTGGTATGTGCTTTCTTGTCTGTAGGAAAGTGCATATAAAAGATCCCTTGTTGCATTAAAATGTAGCAGGTTTCCTCTGATGACTGTGTGTCAGAATTACCAAATATTTGATATCCGCTAGCCAGTGATTAATTAATCAATGTGTTCTAGTGTCAACAATATCTGATTAAACAAAACCAACATTGCAGACAAATTTACATCCAAATATTATTGTAGTGGGAATAACATTTAAATATTTTGCCCAAAGTCAAAATGGTAAAGTCAGAATGTTTTTTTTTTTTTTTTTTTTTTAACCTTTAGTTAAATTAATTTAGTAATTGAGTCTCTTTAAGATGTAGGGGGCGGGATGTAGCCCAGTGGTGAAGCATTCGCGTGATACGTGGTCGGTCTGGGATCAATCCCCATCAGTGGGCCCATTTGATTATTTCTCGCTCCAGCCAATGCACCACAACTGGTATTTGCTATCCTGTCTGTGGGATGGTGCATATAAAAGATCCCTTGCGACTAATGTAGCGTGTTTCCTCTCTATTAGACTACCGTATTTGACCGGAAATAAGCCCAGGGGGCCAAGACAACTCATTGTGAGCTTAGCATGGGGTGGGCTTATTCCCAGACAAGGGGCCAGTTTTGTTGAGAAAAAAATAAAATAATAATAAAATAAAATAAAATAAATAATAATAATTAAATAAACTAGGAAGAAAACAAAAAACGTTCAGTAGCACCTATTAAATAATTAATTAGTGTTCCATTTGTTATTAATAAATAATAATTGTTTATTAATTAAATTGGTTTTTTTACTAGTATCTAATTATCTGAAACACACCTTCCATGTTACAATTACTTACCAGTTCTGTTTATTTACATCCAAAATTTAATGCTGAGAAGACTTAAAACAACAGCAGTTGACAAAGTCAATAGCGTATACACACGTTTCTGACACAGGCAGCCAGCCACTACAAAGAATTGTCAATCTAGGTCATTGTTCTTAGCCAATCAGAATATGGTATTTGCCTAATTAGCATTAACTGCGGACCCAGTGTGGTGGTAAAAATAGACATTGGTTTTAGTTCAGACTTGGGCTTGTGTACTTCAAAGAAATACTGCAGGCATGAAATTGGAAACAATGTTATACACTGTTACTGTTAGACTGCTAAATCTCACTGGTGGTAAAATATTGTGTTACATTTGTGTTTAATTATCTGCAGGAGGTATGACCTTTTAAAATGAACTTTGAGCAAACTTGCACTTTCATGTTATTTATAAGGTGACAAAGTTGGGGGTGGGCTTATTTACGAATGAGGGCCTAATTTCTTAAATGCTATCAAAATGGAGGGGGGCTTATTCAAAGACATGGGCTAATTTCCGGTCAAATACGGTATATGTCAGAATTACGAATTGTTTGACATCCAATAGTTGATGATTAATAAATCATTGTGCTAGTGGTGTCGTTAAACAAAACAAACTTTGCTCTCAAAAGGAAGGTATATTTTTTCTTGAAAATTGACCATAATCTGCATTAATCTACTCATCAGTAATACACTATAATGATAATAATTATATAACATTTTTTAAAGTGTTCAAGTGTAGCCATAACACACATAATGATTACATGTACGAATCTGCCAGTAGCATATTCTATTCCACACAAGACTTATTCTTAAAGAAATTATAATCGACACCTAGGCCCAGCGGTTCAAAGTATAGTTTAATTAACCCTGGGATGGTCTAATATTTTCCTCTGAATTATTTTTGCATAAATACAAAATAAACTTTAGCTTTTATTATATATGGATACCTTCGGTTGTTCTAAATCAAGTTTCCACATTATGTGTTTAATGATTATTTGTATTGATTCAGTCCTTGGTTTTGAACATTTCTGTTAACCACTGGTTAAGCTAACTGATGTTTGAAGAACCAGCATCTTGGGATGTGCAACCCTGTCTATGGAGGAGAGCTGATCTTGAAATTAATGTGCACATGGATGTGCACAGGTTATTTCAAGCAGTAAATTGTAAGAGTTTTAATTCAGTATTGTACCCATTATGTAGAGGGAGAAGCTCCTTTACGGAATGAGGCTGTCATTGTCTGTTGTACACTGTGGTGTGTTTTTCAGGTGGACTACGCCCTGGCGTGGGGAAACCTGCAGATGTTTGACTTCAACGACCGCCTGTTGTCGGAGAAGCTCAGCCTTCATCTGTGGCCTATGCCACAAGGCATGGACGAACTGCTCAACCCTATTGGATTACCAGGTAGGAATCACGGACCAGAGCTCCCGGGCTACAAATACACACCTTTTGTGCTTCTCATAAAATACATGTAGAACTAATACAAAGTCCCAAATGACCAGATACACAATTGAGTTGCCAGATTTGATAATTTAAGCAAAATATTTACGTTCACCGGATAAAGTTGATAACCTACACTGTCAGCCTGTTATTTCTCTACTTTTAGAGAAACAAACTTAACTTTTCCCATTCTTGCATTCACAAGAGAAAGTTGATAACCTACACTGTTAACCTGTTATTTCGTTTCTTTACTTTTATGTATAAAAAAGTTAAGTTTTCCTTATATTAAATTATTTACAAAAAAATGAAAAACATTATTTTTCCCTTTTATGGATGGATTTATTAAAGGGGTGTTTGTTACTGACAGCTAGTGGATATCATTGTGCTTGGGATAGGTGTTCCTGATGTGTTAGAGAGAAAGGCCTTCACACCACAAGTGGGCACACTGACCAAGGAACAACATCTCAAGTCACTGGACCTAGTTTAAACATCCGCTGTATTAACAACATCTCAAGTCACTGGACCTAGTTTAAACATCCGCTGTATTAACAACATCTCAAGTCACTGGACCTAGTTTAAACATCCGCTGTATTAACAACATCTCAAGTCACTGGACCTAGTTTAAACATCCGCTGTATTAACAACATCTCAAGTCACTGGACCTAGTTTAAACATCTGCTGTATTAACAACATCTCAAGTCACTGGACCTAGTTTAACATCCGCTGTATTAACACCTATTTGAGTTGGAATCCAAATATTCTGATTTCGTTGGCATGAACCAAACATTTTATGTGGGAAAACTTGTATGGTTTTGGGTTTGGTTTTTTTTTTTTTTTTTTTAATTGGGCGGAGTGGATTGGGGGTGGGGGGGGGGAGGAGGGAGATTAAAAAAGCTTTTATCAAGCATATACATGTACATCAGGAAGCTTAGACATTTTTAAAAAGCAAATTGTAATTTAATATTTGAAGTGTTGTAAAGAACTTAATATTTTAAGATAAAACTTGACATGTTCATATAATATATTTAAACTTAGTTTTATATACAGTCGAGCACCGTTGTGTGAGTCGATATATCACTTGTGTCGATATGACTGGCTGGTCCCAAAACGTGTATTAACTATAATGTCGAGTCAATACGATTGAGTCAATATTACATTTGTGTTGATATATTTTTGGGTCCCAACTTAGACTTTTATATAGAAAAATGTGTGTATGTGTCGATATTTATATTATATGTTAAAATAAATAAAATATTTAAAAAGGTAGATATGAATTGTGTGAAACTAAAACAATGCTGTATCGTTATTGTGAGCACATAACCAACAATAAAAAACAGTTGCCAATTTTTGACTGTTAAGTAAACAGATATGATTTGTAATTACTGTAACAGTTCACATGTTAAAATATTGAACAATGATTTCATCAAACTTAAAAGAAAATGAGAACAGACAACAATTGTTACAGAATGCAACAAGTCACGTGACTTGTGTTTTGAGAAATTGAGGACTGATAAAAATAGGTTAATTTGTCTTGATAGCTTCATTAGTTCTTAAATAACAAAGAAAGCAGTGATCTCGCTGTTTGTTGAGTGACACCACTGTTCCCGGAGAATCAGAGTTTGAAAGTGTCCCCAACGACAATGTTATGTGCACATGTACATTGTCACACCTAGTAACTATCGGTGTGACGTCAATGGAATATGCATGTGCCCATAACAGTCTGTCACTTATGCTCCATGTCAGACAACAGCATTGTCAGAGGTGTTAGCTGCCTGTGTCCCTGTAGTATCTAAAAATAAGAGAACATCATGGAAAATAACGAGTCATCCAATCATCCCCTTCGAATTAATGACTAAGCTGTCGTTTCCAGAATTAAAGTTTTTAGCACTGCAGCTTTGAGGCCACGACCCCATGCGCGACAAACATTATTACTAAACTTTGTGAATTAAGTTTTGGATTTTTAATTTGTTCTTCCACATCGTATTAAGTAATGATAACTTTCTTCTAAATACAGATTGTGCTAACACTGATTTTAATTCCACAATTTGTAGAAAATATAAATGATGATTAACTTTGTTCAGCACGTGCAGCGGTACAATTGGTTGGTTGATTGATTGATAAATTTATTTTTCATTGTATAACAGTTTGAGCTGGTTAAAATAATTAGTATGATTTGATAAAAATAAATTTATATATCATATTTAAATATGATATTTCTTGTTTTTACATTTGTTTTACATATTTGACTGAACGTTTGAGCTGATATTTGGTTAACTCTATATTTTTATGTGGTCCCCATGATATCAACACAACAGTGCTTTTATATATATAAAAGGCTACATACTTTAATACTTAAAAATAAAACTAATATAATAAAATAAAAAAATTATGTACTTTTAATGAGTTTTAAGTAATATTTTTTAAAAACTTGTTGTCAGGTTCGAATCCCGACAAGGACTGTCCATGTCTGCAGATAGAGTTTGACAGATTCAGTCATCCCGTCTCCTTCCCACCATACTCGCACGTCAAACAGCTCGCATTCGAAGTGAACAACAAGGATTCTTACTCACAGGTGAGTCTCCAGAATAATAGAATCCATCACCATTGCTAGATGTAGATTAATAGCATCCATCACCGTCGTGAGGTGTAGATTAATAGAATCTATCACCATTGTCAGGTGTAGCTTAATGGAATCCATCACTGTTGTCAGGTGTAGATTAATAGAATCCATCACCATTGTCAGGTGTAGATTAATAGAATCCATCACTGTTGTGAGGTGTAGATTAATAGAATCCATCGCCATTGTCAGGTGTAGATTAATGGAATCTATCACTGTTGTGAGGTGTAGATTAATAGTCCATCACCGTTGTCAGGTGTAGATTAATAGAATCTATCATCATTGTCAGGTGTAGATTAATAGAATCCATCACCGTTGTGAGGTGTAGATTAATAGAATACATCATTGTTATCAGATATAGATTAATAGAATACACCATTGTTATCAGATATAGATTAATAGAATCTGTCACCATAGTGAGGTATAGATAAGGCAATTCCAACCATCGAGACAAAATGTTTTGGTAAAGGCCTTGGTTAACAGAATCCGTCAACGTTGTTAGGTGTAGATTAATAGAATACGGCAATTCTGACCTAAGGTACAAAATGTTTTTTGTGAGGGCTGAGATTTACCGAGGCCCTTACAAAAACATTTTGTCCTGAGGGTTGGAATTGCCGTACATGTGACAATGGTAATATATTAATTTTTGTTTTTGTCCATTTAATTACAGAAACAAAACATTAATTTTGTAAGCTACTTTTTTTTAAATTCTAGAATGATTCATAACTAGAGCACATTGATTTATTAATCATCGGCCATTGGATGTCAAACATTTGGTAATTTTTTCCTAATTTTAGAGATGAAACCCGCTACATTTTTCCATTAGTAGCAAGGGATCTTTTATAAGCACCATCCCACAGACAGGATAACACATACCATGGCATTTGATATACCAGTCATGATGCACTGGCTGGAATGACAAATAACCCATTGGGCTAATGGACAGGAATTGATCCCAGACCGACCACACATGAAGCAAGTGCTTTACCACTGGGCTACGACCCGCTCCCTATCGCATCATATATGTCACTGTAACTCATAATATAGTATTACTCTTTTAAATTCTAATTACCTTAATACGGTGTTTTTATAATGAAACTAAAACTTCCCAATTTCTTTGTAAAATGACGCTAAAATTCTCAAAGTCTAAGCTGGGTGTAAAGTCAAATTTGAGAAATAAAACCTAGTATTGTAGTACCTGCAATTTGATATTTTAAAAATAGAATCATGCTTTTCATTTTGCAAAATTAGTAAAATCAGGGTTAAGATTCTTTATGCAGCTGTTTTGAATAGTATGTTTGAGTGAACTATGTTGCAATCATTTGTTGAGAAATGTGTTGCTAACTGAATGAATGAATGAATGTTTAACGACACCCCAGCACGAAAAATACATCGGCTATTGGGTGTCAAACTATGATAATTGCAAAAACAATGTGATGATCAACATCAATATAAAAATTCAACAGTTAAATTAAAACACAGTGTAAAGAACTGTGCAAAAATACAAATATCACAGATAGATAAATATCACGTAAAAACTGCAATAAAAGTTCTGGATGGAATCAAAGAAATATATCTTTCCGAGTTTCTTTCAAATACTTACACTCCACCAAAATGTGGCGCACCATCAGAGTGCACTGACAGTGCTCACATTGAGGTGGAGGATCTTTCTTTAAGATAAATGAATGGATCAAATATGTATGACCAATGTGAGCACGACACAAGACTATTTCATCCTTCCTGCACTGCCTATAGGAGGACTGCCACTCTCAAGACTGGCTTGATAGAATGAAGCTTGTTCGCAACCGCACCATACCAATCATGTTGCCAAGTCAAAAAGATAAATTTGTTAATACTATATTTAAAATCAGTATAAGGCACACCAACCCTGGCATGAGGCAAATCCAAAGCAGACTTGGCAACACAATCTGCCTTTTCATTACCCCTGATACCAACATGGCACCCAACAAAATACAACATCTTTATTGGCAATAGATAAAAAGACACACTTTCGTATCACTATCCCAATTAAGGGATAGTCCAGCTTCATATTGCGTAAAGCTTGGAGACACGAAAGTGAGTCGGTAAAAATAATAAATTTGGATGCACTAGAATCCTTTATTTCTTCCAAGGCTTTAATGACGTGTTGCTAACTAACTGTGTTTTCATTGTGTTGTTTGTGTTATTTCAGCAGACCGACAATGCACATGATTTTGAACGTGACATGCTTCTATTGGATGAACTCAGCCTCAAAGACCCACTGTCGGACCTCTCCGAACAAGACAAAGAGTTACTATGGAAACGGAGGTAATTAGTATTTTAAAAAAGAGAAGTTTATTTTGATTAATGACACCACTAGAGCATATTGATTTATTCATCATCAGCTATTGGATGTCAAACATTTGGTAATTTGACATATAGTCTTAGAGAGGAAACCCGCTATATTTTTCCATTAATAACAAGGGATATGCACTATCCCACAGACAGGATAGCACATACCATGACCTTTAATATACCAGTCGTGGTGTACTGGCTGGAATGAAAAATAGCCTTACGGGTTAATATTTCAAGTTCTGTTGTTCATATTTTAAGAATTAAACTGAAGAAAGCAATAGTTGGTGAAATGATTAGGAATTTCATTAAAAAGGAAAAGGACATCTTTCAAGTAACACATGATTTTGGTAAGCAGCACGTAACAAGTTTTGTATGAGAAATTACGTTTATTTGGCAGTGCATGCTGGAATTCAGAGATGCCATTTAGAGATGCTTTTAAAGGCAACTGGAGCAAATTTTGATTTTTAATTTGTCATTTTGTTTTGATGAAAAATATAACTTCCATTTATGTATTAAATATGAAAACCTTATATGTCTCCATAACCATTAGTTATAATTATTAAAAGATTGACCTCTACACTACCTCTAGTTTTTCAAGATGAATTTTGGGTCTTGTTGCAGAGGGTCACACATTTGATGTTTATGTTGAACTACATATATTACTGCATAATGCTTTAGTATAGACTTAAAGAAATATACTGAATGAAAATAATAAAACCTCATTTTACTTCTTTTAACTTTATTTTCATTTAAGACATATATAACGTTAGTACAAGTGGGTTGCATTGTGCACCCTAGTGATCTTTGTTGTATTCAGGGCGGGACGTAGCCCAGTGGTAAAGTGCTCGCTTGATGCGCGGTCGATCTAGGATCAATTCTCTTTGGTGGGCCCATTGGGTTATTTCTCGTTCCAGCCAGTGCACTATGACTGTGGGATGGTGCATATAAAAGATCCCTTGCTGCTAATCAAAAAGAGTACCCATGAAGTGTCAATAGCAGGTTTCCTCTCAATATCTGTGTGGTCCTTAACTATACATGTATGTGTGGTGCCATATAACTGTAAATAAAATGTGTTGAGTATGTCATTAAATAAAATATATATGTTTTCATGTGAGTTTATAACAAATATATATACTCTATCAAAAAAGAAATGCAAAAGTAGATTTTGTTTACACTAGAAAGGTGTATTTAATGGATGAATGAAAAACAGCAGAATGTTCACATGTTACATATTCGCAGTTGACAGTTTTTGATGACGTGACATTTAAAAAGTTAAAAGTTCATGGTCATTATGGTATGCAAATCAATATCTTGTGTGCCCACCATGGAACTGCCTGACATCTCCCTCCCATGGAAGCAATGAGATTACGAATTACACCTTGTGGAATGGTGGCCCACTCTGCCTGTAGTGTTGGTGACAACTGTGGAAAATTATGTGACTGTTGTTGATGCTGTCTCAGTCGTCTATTCAACTCATCCCATAAATGTTCTATGGGGTTCAGATCCAGAGATCTGGCAGGCCAGGGCAGGTCCTGAATGTTGTTGTTGTGTAGGTATGCTGTTGTTAGTCTAGTTGTATGTGGTCTGCATTGTCATATTGGAATACAATTCCAATATTATTCATAATTGGAACGATGTGTGACTGCACAATTTCATCTTGATATCTCTGTGCCGTTAAGTTGCCTTGGATGTGAACCAGGTTGGTCCAGCCAGTGTGTGAAATTGTTGCCCACATCATCACACTACCACCACCGAATGTAGCCATTTCCAGTATGCAGTTAGTAGCATAATGTTCACGACATCACAGTTGAGGCCATACTCTGTGGACTTGACACCACTGACGTTGTAGTCAACGATGCTGTTGAGTCAAAATGACACATTGTACACAGGCTGTCTGAAATACCTGCCTCACGTAGTCGGTTCCGCACTATCTGAGCCGATATCCTACATATCCATGTTTCACGTGCAGAATGCACACATGCACAGATGACGTGGTTTACACAAGAGGGTGCTTTTTTAAATTAGCATGGCTGTGTTCTGTATATCATGGTGGCTGCGCTTTGTCGACTTTAACAGTATGTTTGGATCACTAAATGGCATTATATTCATGATTTGTACATTGTTTTATATATATCTGTGTGTGTGCGTGCGTGTATGTGTGTGTAATATTGTCATATTAATAAAATCAAGCATTGTGCGTTTCTTTTTTGGGAGAGTATATCATAATTTGTTTATCATTCCAGTGTGAACACATACTTACCGTTACCTGAACATCTAAATAAAGAACATAAACAAACTGACTTTAAAAACATTTTTTTTCAGAGAACAGTGTCTACTGCGACCTCAGTCCCTCCCCAAGTTATTGTCTTCCGTGAAGTGGAATGATCGTGAAAATGTAGCTCAGGTAAACATGAGCTAGGTCTGCGTCTATAGCAACATATATGTATAATATTTTATTATCTTCACGGTTCAGCATAACCGGGTTAATAATAATCATATGAAGCACACGTTTAATAACCAGTGTAATGACGTAATTCTGGGAAGCGACGTCATAACATGATGTTGTTTTCCCCAGTCCTAGCCCAGACTATGCATATGAAATATGACGTCATTTCCTTTTAGTTGTGGTTGAAACATTTTGAAACTGTCTGTGTTATTCATAAACAAATTACAATAATAATATGGATAATAAAGAAATTATTACACTCGTGTCAGGATTTATGTATTACCCTAGGGCAATACAAAAATCCTGACACTCGTTTCGTAAAATCAGATAATAATCTCTATATATGGACTCGTATTAGTTCAGGTCAGGTCAGGTCATAGGTTTTAATGTGTACATTCAGTGCAAGCTGTTGTAGCGCACACCTGTCATGAGCACAGGTGATGGCCCACGCCGGCTCTTCCGCCCAGGACAGAAGGACTCGTATTTAATTGTAGCAATATTTATTTCTTGCGGTGATGAAAATACCCATACATGTAATATTTTTTCATCTTTTACAATGTGAAATATGTTTTTTGAGAGGTTTTTGAGAGGACCGATGATTAGCTGATTGACTTTCTCACACAGTATGATTCTGCATAGAACATCATGCAAAAAGTGTGCATGTGGTTCTTTTGATTCATATTTTTATAATTATAAAAATACTTGCTGTTCTTATAATTAGTGTTAGCCACATAATTTAGCAAAATACATATTTTAAAACTTTTGTTTAACCTTGAATACATTTTTAGTATTGTTTGTGTGAATCTCAATTTGTGACAGTAAAACCAGCATTAACATCCACAAGTGGTCAAATACAACATAGTTATCCTTTAAATAACCATAATTTAAAATGTGCTGTGTCATTAACTAAAAATTCCTTTGCTTCCATACATACATTACGTGTTCAGAGTAATTTTTCACATTAAGCTGAATATCGTTTAGTGCCTGTAGATAAACTTCAGAAGAAAAGTATTTAATGTTGTGAGTAATTTTTCACATTAAATTGGATGTCATTTAGTGCCTGTAGTTAAACTTAAGAGAAGTATTTACTGAAAGATTCCTTTCCTCTGCTAGCTGTACGAGTTGTTGGAGCGCTGGCCAACTGTTTCCCCGGAGATTGCCCTCGAGCTCATGGATTGTTCGTACTCCGACCTCCGAGTGCGCAGTTTCGCTGTGAAATGTCTTGACAAAGGCCTCACCGACGAGAAGCTGTCTCTATACTTACTCCAGTTGGTGCAGGTATGTCTGTTAGGTTTGATAATTGATTACAAATAGGTTGTCGTCATGGAGGTATAAACACAGGTATGTCTGTTAGGTTTGATGATTGATTACAAATAGATTGTCGTCATCATGTAGGTATAAAGACAGTTGGTGCAGGTATGTCTGTTAGGTTTGATAATTGATTACAAATAGGTTGTTGTCATCATGGAGGTATAAAGACAGTTGGTGCAGGTATGTCTGTTAAGTTTGACGATTGATTACAAATAGGTTGTCGTCATCATGGAGGTATAAAGACAGTTGGTGCAGGTATGTCTGTTAGGTTTGACGATTGATTACAAATAGGTTGTCGTCATCATGGAGGTATAAATACAGGTATGTCTGTTAGGTTTGACGATTGATTACAAATAGGTTGTCGTCATCATGGAGGTATAAACACAGGTATGTCTGTTAGGTTTGATGATTGATTACAAATAGGTTGTCGTCATCATGGAGGTATAAACACAGGTATGTCTGTTAGGTTTGATAATTGATTACAAATAGGTTGTCGTCATGGAGGTATAAACACAGGTATGTCTGTTAGGTTTGATGATTGATTACAAATAGATTGTCGTCATCATGTAGGTATAAAGACAGTTGGTGCAGGTATGTCTGTTAGGTTTGATAATTGATTACAAATAGGTTGTTGTCATCATGGAGGTATAAACACAGGTATGTCTGTTAGGTTTGATGATTGATTACAAATAGGTTGTTGTCATCATGTAGGTATAAAGACAGTTGGTGCAGGTATGTCTGTTAGGTTTGATGATTGATTACAAATAGGTTGTTGTCATCATGGAGGTATAAACACAGGTATGACTGTTAGGTTTGACGATTGATTACAAATAGGTTGTCGTCATTATGGAGGTATAAACACAGGTATGTCGGTTAGGTTTGACGATTGATTACAAATAGGTTGTTGTCATGATGGAGGTATAAAGACAGTTGGTGCAGGTATGTCTGTTAGGTTAAACGATTGATTACAAATAGGTTGTCGTCATCATGGAGGTATAAAGACAGTTGGTGCAGGTATGTCTGTTAGGTTTGATGGTTGATTACAAATAGGTTGTCGTCATCATGGAGGTATAAACACAGGTATGTCTGTTAGGTTTGATAATTGATTACAAATAGGTTGTCGTCATCTTGGAAGTATAAACACAGGTATGTCTGTTAGGTTTGACGATTGATTACAAATAGGTTGTCATCATCATGGAGGTATAAAGACAGTTGGTGCAGGTATGTCTGTTAGGTTTGACGGTTGATTACAAATAGGTTGTCGTCATCATGGAGGTATAAACACAGGTATGTCTGTTAGGTTTGATAATTGATTACAAATAGGTTGTCGTCATCATGGAGGTATAAACACAGGTATGTCTGTTAGGTTTGATAATTGATTACAAATAGGTTGTCGTCATCTTGGAAGTATAAACACAGGTATGTCTGTTAGGTTTGACGGTTGATTACAAATAGGTTGTCGTCATCATGGAGGTATAAAGACAGTTGGTGCAGGTATGTCTGTTAGGTTAAACGATTGATTACAAATAGGTTGTCGTCATCATGGAGGTATAAAGACAGTTGGTGCAGGTATGTCTGTTAGGTTAAACGGTTGATTACAAATAGGTTGTCGTCATCATGGAGGTATAAACACAGGTATGTCTGTTAGGTTTGACGATTGATTACAAATAGGTTGTTGTCATCATGGAAGTATAAACACAGGTATGTCTTTTAGGTTTGACGATTGATTACAAATAGGTTGTCATCATCATGGAGGTATAAACACAGGTATGTTTGTTAGGTTTGATAATTGATTACAAATAGGTTGTCGTCATCATGGAGGTATAAACACAGGTATGTTTGTTAGGTTTGATAATTGATTACAAATAGGTTGTCGTCATCATGGAGGTATAAACACAGGTATGTCTGTTAGGTTTGATAATTGATTACAAATAGGTTGTCGTCATCTTGGAAGTATAAACACAGGTATGTCTGTTAGGTTTGACGGTTGATTACAAATAGGTTGTCGTCATCATGGAGGTATAAACACAGGTATGTCTGTTAAGTTTGATAATTGATTACAAATAGGTTGTCGTCATCATGGAGGTATAAACACAGGTATGTGTGTTAGGTTTGACGATTGATTACAAATAGGTTGTCGTCATGTTGGAAGTATAAACACAGGTATGTCTGTTAGGTTTGACGATTGATTACAAATAGGTTGTCGTCATCATGGAGGTATAAAGACAGTTGGTGCAGGTATGACTGTTAGGTTAAACGATTGATTACAAATAGGTTGTCGTCATCATGGAGGTATAAAGACAGTTGGTGCAGGTATGTCTGTTAGGTTAAACGATTGATTACAAATAGGTTGTCGTCATCATGGAGGTATAAAGACAGTTGGTGCAGGTATGTCTGTTAGGTTTGACGGTTGATTACAAATAGGTTGTTGTCATCATGGAGGTATAAACACAGGTATGTCTGTTAGATTTGACGATTGATTACAAATAGGTTGTTGTCATCATGGAGGTATAAACACAGGTATGTCTGTTAGGTTTGACGATTGATTACAAATAGGTTGTCGTCATCTTGGAAGTATAAACACAGGTATGTCTGTTAGGTTTGACGATTGATTACAAATAGGTTGTCGTCATCATGGAGGTATAAAGACAGTTGGTGCAGGTATGTCTGTTAGGTTTGACGGTTGATTACAAATAGGTTGTCGTCATCATGGAGGTATAAACACAGGTATGTCTGTTAGGTTTGACGATTGATTACAAATAGGTTGTTGTCATCATGGAAGTATAAACACAGGTATGTCTGTTAGGTTTGATGATTGATTACAAATAGGTTGTCGTCATCATGGAGGTATAAACACAGGTATGTCTGTTAGGTTTGACGATTGATTACAAATAGGTTGTCGTCATCATGGAGGTATAAAGACAGTTGGTGCAGGTATGACTGTTAGGTTTGATGATTGATTACAAATAGGTTGTTGTCATCATGGAGATATAAACACAGGTATGTCTGTTAGGTTTGACGATTGATTACAAATAGGTTGTTGTCATCATGGAAGTATAAACACAGGTATGTCTGTTAGGTTTGACGATTGATTACAAATAGGTTGTCATCATCATGGAGGTATAAAGACAGTTGGTGCAGGTATGTCTGTTAGGTTTGACGGTTGATTACAAATAGGTTGTCGTCATGGAGGTATAAACACAGGTATGTTTGTTAGGTTTGATAATTGATTACAAATAGGTTGTCGTCATCATGGAGGTATAAACACAGGTATGTCTGTTAGGTTTGATAATTGATTACAAATAGGTTGTCGTCATCTTGGAAGTATAAACACAGGTATGTCTGTTAGGTTTGACGGTTGATTACAAATAGGTTGTCGTCATCATGGAGGTATAAACACAGGTATGTCTGTTAGGTTTGATAATTGATTACAAATAGGTTGTCGTCATCATGGAGGTATAAACACAGGTATGTGTGTTAGGTTTGACGATTGATTACAAATAGGTTGTCGTCATGTTGGAAGTATAAACACAGGTATGTCTGTTAGGTTTGACGATTGATTACAAATAGGTTGTCGTCATCATGGAGGTATAAAGACAGTTGGTGCAGGTATGACTGTTAGGTTAAACGATTGATTACAAATAGGTTGTCGTCATCATGGAGGTATAAAGACAGTTGGTGCAGGTATGTCTGTTAGGTTAAACGATTGATTACAAATAGGTTGTCGTCATCATGGAGGTATAAAGACAGTTGGTGCAGGTATGTCTGTTATGTTTGACGGTTGATTACAAATAGGTTGTTGTCATCATGGAGGTATAAACACAGGTATGTCTGTTAGATTTGACGATTGATTACAAATAGGTTGTTGTCATCATGGAGGTATAAACACAGGTATGTCTGTTAGGTTTGACGATTGATTACAAATAGGTTGTCGTCATCTTGGAAGTATAAACACAGGTATGTCTGTTAGGTTTGACGATTGATTACAAATAGGTTGTCGTCATCATGGAGGTATAAAGACAGTTGGTGCAGGTATGTCTGTTAGGTTTGACGGTTGATTACAAATAGGTTGTCGTCATCATGGAGGTATAAACACAGGTATGTCTGTTAGGTTTGACGATTGATTACAAATAGGTTGTTGTCATCATGGAAGTATAAACACAGGTATGTCTGTTAGGTTTGATGATTGATTACAAATAGGTTGTCGTCATCATGGAGGTATAAACACAGGTATGTCTGTTAGGTTTGACGATTGATTACAAATAGGTTGTCAGCATCATGGAGGTATAAAGACAGTTGGTGCAGGTATGACTGTTAGGTTTGATGATTGATTACAAATAGGTTGTTGTCATCATGGAGATATAAACACAGGTATGTCTGTTAGGTTTGACGATTGATTAAAATTGATTAAAATAGATTGTTGTCATCATGGAGGTATAAACACAGGTATGTCTGTTAGGTTTGACGATTGATTAAAAATAGATTGTTGTCATCATGGAGGTATAAACACAGGTATGTCTGTTATGTTTGACGATTGATTAAAAATAGATTGTTGTCATCATGGAGGTATAAACACAGGTATGTCTGTTAGGTTTGATGATTGATTAAAAATAGATTGTTGTCATCATGGAGATATAAACACAGGTATGTCTGTTAGGTTTGATACTTGATTACAAATAGGTTGTTGTCATCATGGAGATATAAACACAGGTATGTCTGTTAGGTTTGACGATTGATTAAAAATAGATTGTTGTCATCATGGAGGTATAAACACAGGTATGTCTGTTAGGTTTGACGATTGATTAAAAATAGATTGTTGTCATCATGGAGGTATAAACACAGGTATGTCTGTTATGTTTGACGATTGATTAAAAATAGATTGTTGTCATCATGGAGGTATAAATACAGGTATGTCTGTTAGGTTTGATACTTGATTACAAATAGGTTGTCGTGATCATGGAGGTATAAACACAGGTATGTCTGTTAGGTTTGATAATTGATTACAAATAGGTTGTTGTCATCATGGAAGTATAAACACAGGTATGTCTGTTAGGTTTGATAATTGATTACAAATAGGTTGTCGTCATCATGCAGGTATAAAGACAAGGCAGTTGGTGCACACCTTAGAATTGCATATATATTTTGTTGATGATACAAGAACTTTGTTTTAAAAGTAGTGTTATTTTAATATGGACCTTTTCATATTTAATAGGCATTAAAGAAGTTTGTATGTTGTTGTTTTTTAGCATAGAATCTAATAGAGTATTTTACATTGGTTTTTTTACTTTTGTTTTAGAGCATTATATTTTCTACATGCGGTTGAATGTTTCTTGTATGTATTGGGATGTTAGCAGTTATGTTATTATTTGCAGGCACTAAAGTATGAACCCTACCTGGACAGTCCAAGTATTGGGATATTAGCAGTTATCTTGTTATTTGCAGGCACTAAAGTATGAACCCTACCTGGACAGTCCAAGTATTGGAATATTAGCAGTTATCTTGTTATTTGCAGGCACTAAAGTATGAACCCTACCTGGACAGTCCAAGTATTGGGATATTAGCAGTTATCTTGTTATTTGCAGGCACTAAAGTATGAACCCTACCTGGACAGTCCAAGTATTGGGATGTTAGCAGTTATCTTGTTATTTGCAGGCACTAAAGTATGAACCCTACCTGGACAGTCCAAGTATTGGGATATTAGCAGTTATCTTGTTATTTGCAGGCACTAAAGTATGAACCCTACCTGGACAGTCCAAGTATTGGGATATTAGCAGTTATCTTGTTATTTGCAGGCACTAAAGTATGAACCCTACCTGGATAGTCCAAGTATTGGGATATTAGCAGTTATCTTGTTATTTGCAGGCACTAAAGTATGAACCCTACCTGGATAGTCCAAGTATTGGGATATTAGCAGTTATCTTGTTATTTGCAGGCACTGAAGTATGAACCCTACCTGGACAGTCCAAGTATTGGGATATTAGCAGTTATCTTGTTATTTTGCAGGCACTGAAGTTTGAACCCTACCTGGATAGTCCAATGACGAAGTTTCTCTTGAAGCGAGCTCTGCTTAGTCAAAGAATTGGAAACTTTTTCTTCTGGCATCTAAAGTAAGCTGTGTTTGAAGTACTCCTTTAAAAAGTTTCTAACTCTATCTGTTGCTGGTCTTGATGTATAGTTTACCATCAGACAAAGCCATCAAGAAGAATGGTTTGCAGAATTGATTGTTTGTTTTGTTTAATGACACCACTAGAGAACATTGATTTATTAACCATCGACTATTGGATGTCAAACATTTGGTCATTTTGACATATATAGTTTTAGAGGTGAAACCCACTACATTTTCCATTAGTAGCAAGGGATCTTTTATATGCACCATTGCACAGACAGGATGGCATATACCACAACCTTTACCCCCCCCCCCCCCCCCCCCCTCTCCTCTCCATCCCGAGTCAGGCCACCGATCGTATCTAATTTCTTTTTGACCACCCAATCTAATTTAGCAACCAAATTTAATGAGTAGAATTTTCTTTATTAATTATATTAATTAGAGATTTTAAATTTTAAAGGCCCACTATTTAATTTTTGGATGTAAATTTCAAAATTGTCCGATTAATTTTTTTCTGTCCCTGGACAAGCCCCTGGCTATCCAGAGACAGGCCCCGGGACGGACATGCTCGAAACTCTAGTGGTATATGAGCATGTAAAAATTATTCGCACTCGCACTTTAATATACCAGTCATGGTGCACTAGCTGGAACGAGAAATAGCCCAGTGAGCCCACTGTTGGAGATCGACCTCAAACCACTGTCCAAACTCAGTATTTAATGACATCACATGCATACCATTTATATGGCGTTGTCATGACATTAGTGTTTCAGACTCTACAGTTTTATAAGCACCAGGGCCCCATTCCATGAAGCGATCTTAGCCCTACTATTGTTGTAAATACCTACCATCAAGACCTTACATTTTTTCTACGATCGTCGGCCCATTCCACGATGCAGCATAGCTTACTATCGTCGTAAATTACAGTGAAAATTTACAATTGGTACGAGGCAGTTGTAAGCCACTAAACGTAGCTGTCAAATGGCAGTTAGATGATGATTTTCTAAGAAGGATACTAACTCTTTGTGTAAAAATGGATCTAATATATACCAAATACCTTTTATGAAACTCTGTGATCAATGAAAAACAGTCTAGGCCTAACGACCTTCACACGAAAATAAGGGAGATAATTCTCATGTCTTATGCATTCGGCAATTATCGCTTACCGAATAAATTGACAAAGTTACTTCATGGTTGTCCCATACCAATGAATACATCCAACATGTTCCTAAAAGTCGGTAAACAATTTATTATTTAACTAATTCGCACTTCTTTACAAAGAATCTATTAATAATTAAAGGACACTTACGACTACCGTAAGATTGCTTTGTGGAAGGGCTGTAAAGTTTACGGTACCAGTTGTAAAACTCACCTTAAATCACTACAATTAACCTTAGCTACAATTCGTTCATGGAACGGGGCCCAGGCCAGATATTTAAATAACCACAAGGTTTACACAATAAAGGTGCTGAGGTGTTTTTAAACAAATATTCCTTTTGTTTACCTTTCTTACTTCTACCTAAGATTTCTTTACGTTTAGAGTTTAGTGCTGATTTCACTTACCTTATTTTCATTTCAACTTTCAGATCTGAGATGCACCAGACATCAATTCGACTTCGATTTGGGTTGATCCTCGAAGCGTACTGCCGAGGATGTGGTCAGTTTTTGAAGACTCTGTCGCGCCAGGTGGAGGCTCTCGATAAACTGACAAAACTCACAAACATGATCATCTCAGAGATACAGGGTGTAAGTGTGTTAGTACAGGATTTCACACAACATGATCATTTCAGAGATACATGGTGTAAGTGTGTTAGTACAGGATTTCACACAACATGATCATTTCAGAGATCCAGTGTAAGTGTGTTAGTACAGGATTTCACACAACATGATCATCTCAGAGGTACAGGGTGTAAGTGTGTTAGTACAGGATTTCACACAACATGATCATTTCAGAGATCCAGAGTAAGTGTGTTAGTACAGGATTTCACACAACATGATCATTTCAGAGATCCAGAGTGTAAGTGTGTTAGTACAGGATTTCACACACCATGATCATCTCAGAGATACATGGTGTAAGTGTGTTAGTATAAGATTTCACACAACATGGTCATTTCAGAGATCTAGAGTGTAAATATGTTAGTACAGATTTCACACGACATGATAATTTCAGAGATCCAGCGTGTTACTGTGTTAGTACAGGATTTCACACACCATGATCATTTCAGAGATACAGTGTAAGTGTGTTAGTACAGGATTTCACACGACATGATAATTTCAGAGATCCAGCGTGTAAGTGTGTTAGTATAGGATTTCACACAACATGATCATTTCAGATATCCAGCATGTAAGTGTGTTAGTACAGGATTTCACACAACGTGATCATTTCAGAGATACAGTGTAAGTGTGTTAGTACAGGATTTCACACAACATGATCATTTCAGAGATCAAGTGTGTAACTGTGTTAGTACAAGCTTTCACACAACATGATCATTTCAGAGATCCAGGGTGTAAATGTTAGTACAAGATTTCACACAACATGATCATTTCAGAGATCCAGGGTGTAAGTTTGTTAGTACAGGATTTCACACACCATGATCATCTCAGAGATACAGTGTAAGTGTGTTAGTACAGGATTTCACACACCATGATCATCTCAGAGATACATGGTGTAAGTGTGTTAGTATAAGATTTCACACAACATGGTCATTTCAGAGATCTAGAGTGTAAATATGTTAGTACAGATTTCACACGACATGATAATTTCAGAGATCCAGCGTGTTACTGTGTTAGTACAGGATTTCACACACCATGATCATTTCAGAGATACAGTGTAAGTGTGTTAGTACAGGATTTCACACGACATGATAATTTCAGAGATCCAGCGTGTAAGTGTGTTAGTATAGGATTTCACACAACATGATCATTTCAGATATCCAGCATGTAAGTGTGTTAGTACAGGATTTCACACAACGTGATCATTTCAGAGATACAGTGTAAGTGTGTTAGTACAGGATTTCACACAACATGATCATTTCAGAGATCAAGTGTGTAACTGTGTTAGTACAAGCTTTCACACAACATGATCATTTCAGAGATCCAGGGTGTAAATGTTAGTACAAGATTTCACACAACATGATCATTTCAGAGATCCAGGGTGTAAGTTTGTTAGTACAGGATTTCACACACCATGATCATCTCAGAGATACAGTGTAAGTGTGTTAGTACAGGATTTCACACAACATGATCATCTCAGAGATACAGGGTAGGGTGTAAGTGTGTTAGTACAGGATTTCACACAACATGATCATTTCAGAGATCCAGAGTAAGTGTGTTAGTACAGGATTTCACACAACATGAACATCTCAGAGATACAGGTGTAAGTGTTTTAGTACAGGATTTCACACAACATGATCATCTCAGAGATACAGGGTGTAAGTGTGTTAGTACAGGATTTAACACAACATGATCATCTCAGAGATCCAGGGTGTAAGTGTGTTAGTACAGGATTTCACACGACATGATAATTTCAGAGATCCAGCGTGTTACTGTGTTAGTATAGGATTTCACACAACATGATCATTTCAGATATCCAGCGTGTAAGTGTGTTAGTACAGGATTTCACACAACGTGATCATTTCAGAGATACAGTGTAAGTGTGTTAGTACAGGATTTCACACATGATCATTTCAGAGATCAAGTGTGTAACTGAATTAGTACAAGATTTCACACAGCATGATCATTTCAGAGATCCAGGGTGTAAGTGTTAGTACAAGATTTCACACAACATGATCATTTCAGAGATCCAGGGTGTAAGTGTGTTAGTACAGGATTTCACACATGATCATTTCAGAGATCCAGGGTGTAAGTGTGTTAGTACAGGATTTCACACAACATGATCATTTCAGAGATCCAGGGTGTAAGTGTGTTAGTACAGGATTTCACACAACATAATCATTTCAGAGATCAAGTGTGTAACTGTGTTAGTACAAGATTTCACACATGATCATTTCAGAGATCCAGGGTGTAAATGTTAGTACAAGATTTTACACAACATGATCATTTCAGAGATCCAGGGTGTAAGTGTGTTAGTACAGGATTTCACACATGATCATTTCAGAGATCCAGGGTGTAAGTGTGTTAGTACAGGATTTCACACATGATCATTTCAGAGATCCAGGGTGTAAGTGTGTTAGTACAGGATTTCACACAACATGACCATTTCAGAGATCCAGGGTGTAAGTGTGTTAGTACAGCAATTCACACAACATAATCATTTCAGAGATCTAAAGTGTAAGTGTGTTAGTACAAGATTTCACACAACATGATCTTTTCAGAAATCCAGGGTGTAAGTCTAGAATGGCAAACTTTATGCTGTATCGTTTATACAATTTGCTGGATTTTAATTGATGTCCACAAATTGCAGAAAATGTATTCATTATGAAATATGAATCACAATAAGGATGAAAACAAATAATTAATGCACATTTTGAACTTTAATGGTGTATTATTTATAACTGTAAGAATTGTTTATAATTTCAGGTAAAGTTATAAAACATTTTAATTGTGTATTGCAGTCCATTGATCAAACGAAGTTCCTCCATGGACAGCTTCAACAACCAGACTACCAGGAAGCCATTCAAAACTTTAATTCCCCGCTCAATATAGCAAACATCCTTGGGGAAATTGTGTAAGTAAAGTTATATTATATTGTACAGTCACATTCCTTACAATGATCACGTTTCCACTGATAGTCTGTTTTGTTTAACGACACCACTGGAGCACATTGATTTATTAATCATCGGCTATTGGATGTCAAACATTTGGTATATAGTCTTAGAGAGGAAACCCGCTACATGTGCACCATCCCACAGACAGGATGGCACATACCACAACCTTTGATATACCAGTCGTCGTTTACTGGCTGAAACGAGAAATACCCAATGAGCCCACTGACAGGGATCGATCCAAAACCAACTGCACATTAAGTGAGCTAGGGCTTCTAGATTATGGTAGCCTCACTCCCATATATAGTGGATTTTATAAAAATTCTAGAACCCGTGAGTAATCACTTTATCACCGGGCTGCATCCAGATCCCTCTGTTAGAAAGATGCATGGACTTTTACTTAATTTTTTCAATCTCAATTTTTAATACTGTATTAATTTTGTTTGTTTTATCATTAGTGTTTGATATTTATAGTCCTGAGGGATGCTTGGTGATGTCATCAAAGAAGCGCCCCCTGTGGTTAATGTGGCACAATCCGGATGCTATGGCCGACATTGCTGAGAAGGACATCAAACTGATGTTTAAAAACGGAGATGGTAATAAGTTTCATTTTGTTGCTAGACCTTTCATGTACTTATGTGGTTTTAGGCTGTCCCCAATATGGAATTGCTTATGCTTCTTCTTCTGCGATCCCGACCATGTTAGATGGGTAGCCCGGTATTGTGGACGAAGTCCGCAGTCAGCTTTTGCAATGTCACTGGTCCCCACAGCTTCTCCCTTAGGTCCACTGCACTGGGCCACGTTTGCTGTCGCAGAGTGTCAAAGGTGGGACATGACTGGAGAATGTGGGCTGGTGTCTGTGGACCAGTGCCACATGGGCACTCGTCCATGTGAGAGATTTTCAGCCTGAAGAGATGCGAGAGGAGCTGACAATGTCCTGTTCTTAGCCTGAAGATGGTGACCTGTTGTGACCTGTTCAGCTGGTAGATGCCATTCCCTTGAGGCCCTATCTGCAGACGCTGCCTCCACATGTTCTTGAAGTGGTTTTTTAGAAGGGTCTTGACTTCACCATATGACATTTGGTGGGCAGTTTGCTCCTGTTTGCTGCCCAGCTTGCAGAGTCTGTCAGCTTTTTTATTGCCCATAACACCACAGTGGGAGGGGATCCACTGTAACACCAGTTTTGTTTTGGAGCCCAGTGTTTGGAGTTCCCTTCTGGTATCCTGGAGGATCTGGTCTATCTGTGTGGACTGAAGACTCTGGAGAAGGGCTCGGCAATCAGTGAGGAAGACTGTGAGAAAATGGGTCGTCTCTTCCATTCATGATCTGAGCGCAGGTTTCAGCTCTGAAGTTGGTGGAGAACTGACCAGTGGCGACAGACTTGGTGTCAGAGCTGCCGTCAGGATACTGTATGTAGACACCACCTCCCCCATTTCGCACAGCATTTTCTGCAGAGCCATCTGTGTAGACTCGAGTCCAGGTGGTGGGTGGGTAGTCCCTGTCCAGCATTTCAAGGGTCAGGGATTTCAGTTCTACTGCTGCGTGGTCTTCATTTGCTCCGACTCCATGAACGTCAAGGATGACAGGTGGGATATCCACTGACCATTCCTCATAGTATTGGAGCACTTCCTGTTGTTGGTTTTTGAGCGGGAGATGTTCACCATGTTTTTTCTGAAGAGCCTTAATCAGGTGATTTGGACTCCGCCGTTTGATGCGGTTCTTGATCAGAGATTGGAGCTTGGAGTGCAGTGGGCGAGATGGAAGCCTCATCATTTTTTCACTTTGTCTCAGGATCTTCTCATCTCTTCTCTCTTTGAGTGAGAGTAGGCCGGCCATCTTCTCCATTGCAGCTATGGGGGTGGTCTTCATGCCACCTGAATTGCTTATTCAAACCTGCCACAATGTTATTAGTCAATTATCCACTTAGTAATGCAGTGTTAATTTTTCACTATTAAGAACATTATCTAGAACTCCATTCACAGATGAAAATATCTGAAGAATAAAGTTGCGACATTATATTCGCTTATCTGACATTATCAACTGGTTGATGGTAGTTGTGTCTGAGACTACAATTTGAACACTGAATAGAATTAAGTTAAAAAACATTTACGATATTTATTTATTTCTGGTTGGTTATGTCAGTAACATTTGGGGGCTCAACTCGATGCTAAAACCCTGGAATGTTTTACGTGATAGGAACATTTTATACAAAAACATAAAAACAACGTTACAAACTTCCAGATATTTACACAATTCTGGTGTAAAGTTTCTGCTTGTTAGGTTTGTGATACATGTTTGAGAACCCTAAAGCCTGTGAATATTTGTGTGTTATTGTGTTTCAGATTTCTAAAGGCCGAGATAAATATTTATGTGTTATTGTGTTTCAGATTTCTAAAGGTCGAGATGAATATTTGTGTGTTATTGTGTTTCAGATTTCTAAAGGCTGAGATGAATATTTGTGTGTTATTGTGTTTCAGATTTCTAAAGGTCGAGATGAATATTTGTGTGTTATTGTGTTTCAGATCTCTAAAGCCCGAGATGAATATTTGTGTGTTATTGTGTTTCAGATCTCTAAAGGTTGAGATGAATATTTGTGTGTTATCGTGTTTCAGATCTCTAAAGGCAAAGATGAATATTTGTGTTATTCTGTTTGAGATCGCTAAAGGCCGAGATGAATATTTGTGTGTTATAGTGTTTCAGATCTCTAAAGACTGAGATGAATATTTGTGTGTTATTGTGTTTGAGATCTCTAAAGGCTGAGATGAATATTTGTGTGTTATTGTGTTTGAGATTTCTAAAGGCTGAGATGAATATTGAATATTTGTGTGTTATTGTGTTTGAGATCTCTAAAGGCTGAGATGAATATTTGTGTGTTATTGTGTTTCAGATCTCTAAAGACTGAGATGAACATTTGTGTGTTATTGTGTTTTAGATTTCTAAAGGCCGAGATGAATATTTGTGTGTTATTGTGTTTCAGATCTCTAAAGGCTGAGATGAATATTTGTGTGTTTCAGATCTCTAAAGGCCGAGATGAATATTTGTGCGTTATTGTGTTTCAGATTTCTAAAGGCCGAGATGAATATTTGTGTGTTATTGTGTTTCAGATCTCTAAAGGCCGAGATGAATATTTGTGTGTTATTGTGTTTAGATTTCTAAAGGCCGAGATGAATATTTGTGTGTTATTGTGTTTCAGATCTCTAAAGGCCGAGATGAATATTTGTGTGTTTCAGATCTCTAAAGGCTGAGATGAATATTTGTGTGTTAGATCTCTAAAGGCCGAGATGAATATTTGTGTATTTCAGATCTCTAAAGGCCGAGATGAATATTTGTGTGTTATTGTGTTTCAGATTTCTAAAGGCCAAGATGAATATTTGTGTGTTATTGTGTTTCAGATCTCTAAAGGCCGAGATGAATATTTGTGTGTTATTGTGTTTCAGATCTGCGCCAGGACATGCTCACCCTACAGGTGATTCGAATCATGGACTCCATCTGGAAGAATGAAGGCCTTGATCTCAAGTAAGATGATACTGGGCTCCAGGCGTACAGTCATAATAATAGTTTCTGGCATGAGTCCTTTTGGAGATGATCTTTCTGACATGAGTCTGAGGAAAATCAGTCCCAGGAGAGAGCTTTAGGATGTATGCCACCAAATGAAATACCATAGATGACAGTAGTAACATATGTGGCTAAAACTCCTACTTTCAACATATCAATTGATCAATATACACCACATATATAAATCCTACCACCCCATGGATATAAATACTATCACCCCTCACCCTTAAAGTAAATCAGAAAGCAGTTGGGGTTAAGCTGCTCATTTCAGAGATAACGGGTAGCGTCTATGACTACCCTAGTTCTGCACAAAATTTTAGTACTTTTTTTTTTTGACAGGTATTCAATACATGTTTCAAGCACAAGACTACATGACACAGTGGTGCTAGATGAAATTGCATGCAGTTTTTGCCCAGATGAAACTAATTGTTTTTATGACAAACACACTCAAAGTTTTCACCTATAACGAGACTTGTGGTATTAACTGCGCTATCAAAAGTTATTTGGTTTAGTCCTACTTATAGTGAGCTGCAGGGATTGATTTTCTTGAAGCGTCGGGGTGGGGGGGAAAAAACCATCTACAAAAGGACGAGTGCCAGAATTATTTTCTACTTCAATCAGTTCTATAATTTTAGTATAATTATTATAAAATTCATTGCATTTTATTTTTGTACCATAACATCATGACCCTGCTCATAGCTGATATGTATTACGTCTGAAGGAATGCATGCAGTGTCACATATTACTTGACGTCACCTACTACCTTTTATTATGGAATGATGTAATGAACAAGTAGCAATGACCGTCTCCTCATAAATGATAAGACAAATTAACCAATAAATATGACAGATTACCTTCTAGGGTACGTGTGCTAAACGGCTTTCTGGCATCTTTCTAGCATCTTTCTACTGGTTGACTGAACTACAATATCTGGTGATGCATGGCATTAGGGTCTATTAAGAGTTTGCCTTGCAGGCTGGTGATGCATGGTATTGGGGTCTATTAAGAGTTTGCCTTGCAGACTGGTGATGCATGGTATTGGAGTCTGTTAAGAGTTTGCCTCGCAGGCTGGTGATATCTGGTATTGGGGTCTATTATGGCCAATCAAATCACATTAAAGTTTAGTCGTTCAGTTTTGTCACCTCTGGGTTTTTTGGTTTTCTTATAACATTGTCAACTGTGGATCTCATGAGTCCATAAAACCTGTTATGGTCCAGATGTGGTCAATAATTGTTTTGTTACATCATACTATTAGTAAATTGTCTACATTCATGTTTTCTTTATTTGGGTGAAAATTTGTATGCACTTACATTTCCCACAAAATATTTTTAAACTGACGAGCTTTGTTTTATGTCACGTCTTCCCACACACACGATTCAAGTCGCATGCGACAAGTCGGTGTGACAAATGACATAATGAGAACGCCGGTGTAGTAATGATTCTAAACAAAACAACATTTGTATTCAGATTGATTCCATATGGGTGTCTGTCAACGGGAAAGAGTGTTGGGCTGATAGAAATTGTGAAGAAAGCGAAAACCATCACGTCGATACAGAAGAAAGGTGGATCACGTGCCACCATCCAGATGGACTCCTTCACAGCTTCATCGGTGGATCAAAGAAAACAACCAGAACAAGTACAGTTTAACTTTATACATTTTCTTTTATTATTCACAGTATCCCTGTTACAGATAGATGTGTCCCTAACCAGGGTGACAGGCAGTCAACATGGCCGTCACTGATTACAAATAACACGTGTTCAATAAAGGCTAAAGTGGGCATTTAAAAATAAAATAACTTGAGGAATAGCTCTAGACTGCAAAACAATAAAAAATATAATAATAAAATAATAAAAATAAATAAATAGAATCTAGATTATACTATGTTTGAAAGCAAGTTTTACTGTCATTACAAGCTGATTTTGTTTTGATGTTGTTTTGTTTTGGAACACCAGACAATGTGGTCATAACTTTCTTTTACTTTAAACTTGATTGACATCAGCATACATGTGCAATTCACATTTTACAAACATTCTATATACATTTTATTGTTGTACCTAATTGTTTTAAAATTATAAATTAGGAAATTAACTGTAAACTAAAAGACATTTATTTAGTATTGTTCACGGTTCCAGTATTTTATCTTTTTTCTTTTTCTTTTTATGTTTTATTCGTGTCAGAATTATCCAATGTTTGACATCCAGTAGCCAATGATTAATTAATCAATGTGCTCTAGTGGTGTCATTAAAGAAAACACACCGGCCTCGGTGGCGTCGTGGTTAGGCCATCGGTCTACAGGCTGGTAGGTACTAGGTTCAGATCCCAGTCGAGGCATGGGATTTTTAATCCAGATACCGACTCCAAACCCTGAGTGAGTGCTCCGCAAGGCTCAATGGGTAGGTGTAAACCACTTGCACCGACCAGTGATCCATAACTGGTTCAACAAAGGCCATGGTTTGTGCTATCTTGCCTGTGGGAAGTGCAAATAAAAGATCCCTTGCTGCTAATCGGAAAGAGTAGCCCATGTAGTGGCGACAGCGGGTTTCCTCTCAAAATGTGTGTGTTCCTTAACCATATGTCTGACGTCATATAACCGTAAATAAAATGTGTTGAGTGTGTCGTTAAATAAAACATTTCTTTCTTTTTAAAGAAAACAAACTTTTTTTTACTGAAATGACACTAATACATCAGCAAATAGTGACTGCAGCCTAATTGTTAGTGATACATCTTTGTTTTTCATGCAGACATGAACATGCCAGTAATTAATTAAATTTCATCTACAATATCAAGTGTTCACTCATTTCTTTCATTACATAACTTTCTTGTTCCAGCCAGTGCACCACAACTGGCATGTTAAAGGCTGTGGTATGTGCTATGCTGTCTGTGCGATGGTGCATATAAAAGATCCCTCGCTACTAATGAAAAAATGTAGCAGGTTTCAACTCTTAAGACTGAATGTCGAAAATACCAAATGTTTGACGTCCAATAGCCGATGATAAATAGATCAATGTGCTCTAGTGGTGGTGTTAACGAAAACAAACTTTAATTACATAAATATCATGTATGTAGAATTGAAACAGTTGACACATCTCTGTTTGTCTCTCTTTATCCTCCTCACCAGCTACGAGCAGGCCATTGATACGTTCACTCGATCTTGTGCCGGGTACTGCATAGCGACGTTTGTGTTAGGAATTAAAGATCGTCATCCCGACAACATTATGGTCACTGAAGATGGACAGGTATTTAAATAGAGTGTGAACTTTAACCAAGTTACTTCCCTTAGTGCTCCTACAATTGAATCATATGATGTGTGTTTAATGCAGGGTTTCTGCCAGGAGGTAAAATGTCTAAAATACCATCCCCCCCAAAATGTGGGTATGTCACCATACCAAAAGGTTTTTGGCAGATTAATGTGGGTATGTCACCATACCAAAAGGTTTTTGGCAGATTAATGTGGGTATGTCACCATACCAAAAGGTTTTTGGCAGATTAATGTGGGTATGTCACCATACCAAAAGGTTTTTGGCAGATTAATGTGGGTATGTCACCATACCAAAAGGTTTTTGGCAGATTAATGTGGGTATGTCACCATACCAAAAGGTTTTTGGCAGATTAATTTTTTTTTAGTTGACCTTTTGACAAAATTAATGACTTTTCTTACATCACTGTTGGTGAGAACATAATTCGTTATTTTTAATAACACATACTTGTTAACACATATACGTACATTAAGATAAGACTGGCTGCTCCTAGGTGATGACCAGGTCACCAGTGCCATACCATCCAGTGAAAAAAAAAAGAAGTCAAATCGATTACTCTGTAACATACAAGATAACCTGAAATGTACTTGTCTTTGATGCACAAGTTAACTATAAACACAAGGGCTGTCAATAGGTTTTCGTTGGAAAAAGCATTTAAATTCATTTTAAAACAGGTTTTTTCATGATATGTAAGAAATTGAATACAACATACCATTTATCTTACAACTCATTTAAAAATGTATCCAACTCGCTTTTGCACATTAAACCAACTCGTAAGATAAATGGTATTTAACGGCCACTCATGTAGTATTCTTTATATCATTACTGTAGGATATATTATATTGAAACATTTAATTTTATTTATAATGCTGGGACACCTATTTTCGTCATATGTGGAAGAATTTTATTTTTTATATCAACTCGAGTGCATGAATGATGGTGATCAGGACCAAGGAATTGGTATCACAGATGGCTGGAAAATGTGTCTTGAGGGATCCTAAATTACATTTTCATTTTGGGGGTGGCCTAGACCCTCCACCAACTGCAGATGCCGTTTACACCTGCATTCTAAAAACTCCATTCTGTAGTGCCATACCCAACAATTTCTTTCTGGCAGAAAGCCTGTAATGGTGCATGATGTTAAAAGAAACCACGGTAGTTAATAATATAGTTATTACTATTGCACCTCAACTGGTATGTGCTATCCTGTCTGTGGGATGGTTCATATAAAAGATCCCTTGTTACTAATGGAAACATATAGCGAGTTTCCAAATGTTTGACATCCTGTAGCCGATGATTAATAAATCAATGTGCTCTAGTGGTGTTCTTAAACAAAACAAACCTTTTTTTATTAATATTTTGGTGCTTTTGAAGATAACATATTTAAACGAGCTTCCATTTTGTAGTACCGGCCTTGGTGGTGTCGTGGTTAGGCCATCGGTTTACAGGCTGGTAGGTACTGGGTTCGGATCCCAGTTGAGGCATGGGATTTTTAATCCAGATACCGACTCCAAACCCTGAGTGAGTGCTCCACAAGGCTCAATGGGTAGGTGTAAACCACTTGCACCGACCAGTGATCCATAACTGGTTCAACAAAGGCCATGGTTTGTGCTATCCTGCCTGTGGGAAGCGCAAATAAAAGATCCCTTGCTGCTAATCAGAAAGAGTAGCCCATGTAGTGGCGACAGCGGGTTTCCTCTCAAAATCTGTGTTGTCCTTAACTGTATGTCTGATGCCATATAACCGTAAATAAAATGTGTTGAGTGTGTCGTTTAATAAAATATTAGTTTCTTTCCATTTATGTATAATTTTTATGTTCCGAGTAAAATAATTTTCTGTTGTCATGAGCTTAATTTATATCACTCAACTTGTTTGGTTGCCATTCCTGTAAGGTTGTAGTGTGCCAATCAATGAAGTCACAAAGTGTTGTGTCCCACTTGGCTTTTTAGTGGGACATATAAATTTGATATGTACCAAGATATTTTTAACCATATATGTAGTGTTACACTAGGCCAGGTATAACAATGAGTATAGCATCTTGAAAGACGTCTGTGTTATTATTAATACACGTACAATCAGTGTTGTTGGAGATGGCACATTGTGGGCAAACTGAAGTGATTGAACACTACAAGCCACGTCAAACAGCTGGGTGAACACACCACCCAGCCATTACTTATTTCGTGAATGAATCGTGAAACATATTTGATTTTTTTTTTTTTTTTTTTGTAATGTGTATTTTTCAGGACTTTTAATTGACATTTTTTATTATTGTTAAATTAACATGTTTTTACAGGTATTCCATATTGACTTCGGTCACTTTCTTGACCACAAGAAAAAGAAATTTGGGATCAATAGAGAACGGGTACCATTCGTACTAACTGAAGATTTCATCCGAGTTATTGCCAAAGGAGTGGACCAGCCATCAAAACAAGTTGAATTTCAAAAGTAAAAATCATTAATTAGCATTAAAAATATTTCAACTTGACCTGTATAAAGATATAAAGTCATGACCTCAAACTTATACTGTAGGATCTCATGCAAAGATGCATGGAATTTGAATGTTGGGTCTTTTCATTTTGTCCAGTGCACCTTGAATGAACCTATGTATAACCTAAAGAACAGTACTTTTAAGTTTAACCCGTACCCCCAATAAACACACACACCTTTTAACAACCAATACTCTGATTACTCGACCAAATATAATGCTAAGATACTAAATACCTGCAAAGTAAACAATGTGCTTGTGTTTCTTACACTAGGCCAGGTATAACAATGATCATGTTAGGTGTCAATACTGGGGTGTCTAGGCCAAGTATAACGGTGACCATGTTAGGTGCCAATAGTTGCTCATTCAGCAATGTACTGGGGCTGTTCTTACAAAATGTCCTTTTCTTCCATGTGCAACAATTGTCAAATGTTAGGCTGTTCTTACAAAAACAAAGTGCTCAGTGTGTTTAAGCAAACATTTTCCAGCTTTTGATCTAATTTCAACAATTTTTGGCAGAAAGTAATTTTTACAAATAAACTGAATTTTATCTCAAAATTATTGCACAAGTTTATAGTGTGCAACAATATTATAAATAACATGGCAAAATATATTATGATTAACAAAAGTTAAATAAAACAAAACGTACTTTGTCTGCAAAGTTGGTTGAATTATGCTGAGCGTCCTGGCTAGTAACATTACGTCATTCCTGGCTAGGGACATGATGTCATTCGTGTGAACATGTATTACGCATGCAAGATTTTGTGTCTTGACACATGTCCACTAAAAAAAAAAAAATTATTGCACAGTCAGAATTGTCCGTTTTACTATTATTTTATCCTGGAACCACTCTTTCTATTAATGGAATATGATGACGGATAAAGCAAAGTCATATCCGTATAGTAGCAGGATGTGACTTTTGACATCACACACATAGCCTACATTACAAAATTGCTCATTTAACCTCTAGGTCACTGTACAATGTGGCTGAAATAACAGAAATAATTATAGCTTTTCTCCTTAATTTTTATGGTCTGCAGGATAAAGATAATCATCAGGCCGAACGAGAAATTCTTACCTTCACAGGATAAAGCAGATATCCGACATCATTAACTAGTTATTCTCTGTTTACTATAGTAAGATTAAATGGGTATGTAATAAATTGCTCTGCTCTGGTGTTTCCCTACAGGTTTCAGGAGCTGTGTTGTAAGGCGTTCAGCATTCTGCGTAAACATGCCAACCTCTTCATCACGCTGTTCACGCTGATGTTGTCTTGCGGGATCCCCGAGCTGCAGTCTCTTGACGACATCGGCTACATCCGCAAAACTCTGGCCGTCGAGAAATCGCCGCAGGATGCCGCCGAGTACTTCATAGCTCACTTCCGCAACGCGTACGGTGACCAGTGGACGACCAAGTTCGACTGGTTCTTCCACAACATGAAACAGTGGTAGCCAGACCATCACATAGTAATACAAGCAGTAGGAATGAAAAACACAGACTACTTAACATTGGTTTTGGAGAAATTACTGTGTTAAACTTGGATACAGTTAACCTCCAATTGTCATCAAATTATTTTTTACATCTACATAAGACTAGTTCCGTATGGAAAAAACAGACTATGTAACATTTGTTTTTTAGAAATTACTGTGCTAAAACTGGATACGGTTTACCTCCAATTTTCATCAAATGATTTTTTACATCAACATAAGATGAGATTGAGAACATGAAGGGAAGAGGTATTCAAGTGTTGAGCTTTTTACAAAATAACAAGTGAAAAAAGACTACAGAAAAACAACTTGAAATTACTGTGTTGAAAGCAAATACTATTTACCTCAAAGTTTCATCAGATAATTTTTTTACATGGTGCATCTACAGACATGTTTTTGACGTGAACATAAGATTTGTTTGAGAACATTGAACACAATAGGTATCCAGTAGTGTTGAGTTCTTTACAAGAAAAACTTGTTATGTACAGCTAGCTGAATTGTAATGAATCTGTCCGAGGTATAGATTGCTCTTTGTGGACCATGTTGAGTTTCCTCAAGCATTTGTGATCTGAAATGTGATTAAGTACTTAGTAGTGTTTTCATATTTTTCATAGTACTTCCTGTTTGTTCATTGAAGAAACATTGATGAGGCTTATCTTGAAAACTGTTGTTACCTGTAACCTTGTAGGTACAGAAAATATATTTTGTTTGTGGCTATAATTCTTTCTTTTTTTGGTTTAAGAAACATTCCGTCGTTTCTTTATTATTATTTTTTTTCAATCTAATGCATATAAAGCTATAAAAAAACTGGTAAGCTTACTAAAATGGTGGGTTGGTTTGGGTGACAGTGGTTAAATTTTGTCTAAAAGTTTGGCCCAATTCCAAACATGCCGTATCAAACATGATTACACTGATGTTTTTAGTAATTTAATACAGTATCATTTATCACATGTATTTTGTCTTGATTATGTAAGTAACAAAATGGAACAATCATGTCTATCAAATTGAGTTGTATAATATATTTATTTACTTTTCATATATTAAACAGACCAAAACAGTTATCCTTAACACAATATATAATATAAAATATATAGCTCTGCTTGGTTTTTGAGATATATTCACTGGTGTCATTTAGCTGAACAATGGAAATACACTAACTAAAAGTAACATTAAGTACATGTGTCTATGAAAAGGCAAGCACCAAAAGTGTACCTTAATTTTACTTTGAAATGTGTAAGTTGTAGTTATGAAAAGAAAAAAACATATTTAGACCATTGGGCAAATCAACCAAACGTAAGTTCCATACAACAATGATTTCTGCAGGCCAACATCAGTTGGGACTGTAGTATTTTGAGCCCTGATGAATGAAAGAATGAAAGTAGTGGGTGACTTGATAACTTGTAATATTCCAGACTGACTTGTACATAGAGAATACTAAATGAGTTGTAATATAATTGTCTCACACGGGAACAAATGTATTTTATTTATTATACCGCACATCAATGAATAAAATTCGCACAAAATGATTTTCAAAATAACTTAACAAGACATGAAAATGCGCAGATTAAATACTGAGAAAATTATGTCGCTTACCAAATGATGTCGTTTAGTGAAATGACGTCATGTTATGGCTACTTCATTTAACTATTTATCAATGAAACGTTGCATTCCTATGCCACACATTTATCAAAGATTTTTACACAAACAATATTGTAAACATATTCAAGGCTAAATTAAATTATTAAAAAAACCTCTTGTTAAATTATGCTGCTAACATTAATTGTAATAATTGACGGCAAGTATTTTTCCAATTTAAAAATATAAAATGAAAGAACCATGTGCACACTTTTCGCATAATATCTATGCGGAGTTGTACTGTGTGACACCGTTGCTCATGTGATCAGAGGTCATAACCTCGCAAAAAATGTATTTCCACATGTGAAGAGATGATAAATATCACATGGGCATCTCTTCCACCACAGTGTAATAAATTGTAGTTTATATAGATAACCAGAATGTTATGTACCTATAGCTAACCAGAAAGCGATGTAGACAGAATGTTATGAATGTCTTTGAGGGAACCACTTAATCTGTTTGTGTGTAATTTGTTTCACCTTTCTCTGTTAAACGGTTGAATGTTCATGTCACATATGTCATCAACATGACAGACCATAGAATCATCAACATGACAGACCATAGAATCATCAACATGACAGACCATAAAACCATGAAAATGACAAGACCATAGACCCATCTATATGGCAAATCATAGAACCATCAACACAACAGATCGTAGAACCATCAACATGACAGATCATAGAACCATCAACATGACAGTTCATAGAACCATCAACATGACAAGTCATAGAACCATCAACACAACAGATCGTAGAACCATCAACGTGACAGATCATAGAACCATTAACATGAAAGTTCATAGAACCATCAACATGACAGGTCATAGAACCATCAACACAGCAGATCGTAGAACCATCAACGTGACAGATCATAGAACCATCAACATGACAGTTCATAGAACCATCAACATGACAGGTCATAGAACCATCAACACAACAGATCGTAGAACCATCAACGTGACAGATCATAGAACCATCAACATGACAGACCATAGAACCATCAACGTGACAGATCATAGAACCATCAACACAACATATCGTAGAACCATCAGTGTGACAGATCATAGAATCATCAACATGACAGTTCATATAACCATCAACATGTCAGACCATAGAATTATCAACATGACCACAGAACCATCAACGTGACAGACCATAGAACCATCAACATGACAGACCATAGAACCATCAACATCACAGACCATAGAATCATCAACATGACCATAGAACCATCAACATGACAGTCCATAGAACCATCAACATGACAGACCATAGAATCATCAACATGACCATAGAACCATAAACATAACATACCATAGAACCATCAACATGACAGTCCATAGAACCATCAACATCACAGACCATAGAATCATCAACATGACCATAGAACCATAAACATAACATACCATAGCACCATCAGCATGAATATCTGTACAATCATTCCACTGACATAATTGATGGCACTACTGACATGACAGTCCATCACACCAGACGTTGGTCCATAGCCCGACTGACATAACAGTCCATTGCACCATTGATAACGGCCCATAGCATTAGATTTGACATTCTGTAACACCAGTGGTATGATACGATGATTTATTTAACAGTCCATAAGTAAAATTACTGACATGGCAATTCATAGCACCACTGACACAAAAGTCCATTTTACCATTGACGACCTTTCATAACACCATTGAAGCCCTCACATTTCGCTTCAGTATTTAACATTGCTGATGTAAAATCTTTTTTTTATTATCATTAAAGAATACTTGTATGGTCATTTAACAAATGTATGCTGAGGTAATGTGTATTCTAGCTGAAGCAAACTGCTTTTACCTCAGCATTTGTTTTTGCTGGAGCAATTTTCTAAATTTCAATGGCTGTATTGATGTTACTATTAAAATAAAAGTGTGTAGGTTAGTGAAACGAACACTGTAATCACTTCACTGAAGTAAACGTTAGTCTTAAATATGTTGACTTCATCTTACAGAAACATCCTTCGGTTTAGTTTTGAAACCTCAGTTTACGTGAAGTATGAATAACCGCAGGAATAAGGCTGGGATAATATGTATGGTTGTGCAATGCCGCTTTGATGATGGTAACGTGATTCGTGTGCTTATCTAGCAGGAATCGCTGCAAAGTGCAAACTGATTTGCTGCATAACCGTCCACAAAAAAAGAGAATCATTTGGACATGACAGTGGTTGAAATTAGCACTTGTCTGCTTGTCCTGACAAGTGAAAAATCAGGTCTGAAAATGTTCAATGCAGTTTCATTTTGAGCAATCAAAAACTAATGTCCTTGCATTTGAATAAAACTAACAACTTACTTGGACAAGTGAAATTATTGGTGGACAAGTAGATTTTGAGATATATTTGTCCGGAATCATACATATCTATTTCAGCAGTAATTTCGCCATACATATGGGATACTTACTTAAGGAATGTAAATCCTTGTTTATAATGGACTAAAATAGAAACATCTTCTTTGTAATTGCTATACAATTTTGTGTTACTAGTTATCTATTTTGTTTGTCTAGGTTGTGTGTCTGTTTTCCGTCCATCTTATATTTCTTCCACACAAGTGTTGGTAAACGAGTTTCTTTATTTGCATCAGAAACATTAATGTAATTAAACTATTAATTAAACCATTTCTGTTGGAATTATTTTATTTTATTATATATATATTTTTTTATATGGGTATGATATAAACTATTTAAAATCCTTCAGTTTTGTTTCAGTTATAGAAAACCAATATAACTATTAACCCCAGAGTTTGTTTTTCTTTGAAAAATATATTAATTTGATTAAATTTCCGCTTCAGTGTTAATATTGCCTGGCAAAAAGACAGGAACAGGTAGGATATAGGCATCATTTATAGGTGGCAGTATCGGTGTTGTCATTTTGTGTTGGTCTACAATAATTAGTTTAAAAAATAAAAGAGGTAGCTCAACCAAACCTTGTTTTTATCAGAATCTACAAGTGCTAGTCAGAGATTATGAAAGCATTTTTGAGTCTGCTTTTGACTCTATCGCTGAACACACACACACACACAACCCCCACACATGCGGCCAAAACAAATGTACCAAAAAAAGAATAACAGAGAACATTTATTAATCATTGGCTATTGGATGTCAAATATTTATTAATTATGATACTTAGTCCACAGAGGAAAGACACTACATTTTTCACGGCCTTTAATATACCGATCTTGGTATCCAGGCTGGATTGGTACAAACAATGGTGGGTTCAATCCTATGACCCAAGCACTAAACTGGCTGATCGAGAGATCTTTCCCCTTGTGGGACGTGTCAACGATCAAGGTAAAGGTTCATGCAGCATCTGAATGAGCACCTCAGTCAATTGAGTGCTCGCTTGAGGTGCTTGCGTCGCAGGATCGAACCATCTCGGTGGATCCATTCAGCTGATTGGGTTTTTCTCGTTCCAACCAATGCACCACAACTGAACAAAGGCCATGATATGTGCTTTCTTGTCTGTGACAAAGTGCATATAAAAGATTCCTTGCTGCATTAGGAAAAATGTAGCGGGTTTCGTCTGATGACTACAAGTCAGAATTACCAAATGTTTGACATCCAATAGCCGATGATTAATTAATCAATGTGCACCAGTGGTGTTGCTAAAAAAAACACACAACTGTGTGAGCACTGTGACTGTGGTAATAACTGTTAAATGATATGAAGTGACGTTTTACTTTGTACTGTGGTAGTGATGTGTTGAATAACACCATCAGTATTTGGCACCATCTTGTAATGTACAAGTATAAATTAGAATTGCTGTTAATACTTTCATTTCAGATATGGTATAGTGATTAAGGCATCAGAAATAAGTTGGTAGGTATGGGTAGACCATCTTTACATCTATGAAGACACTTTGACATAAACTTGTTATCTGTGCACACTTTTTGAATGAAATCCATGACACTTCAAAACTGTCCGATCCACGTCACATGTGTTACTGACTCTTTTGGGATTGTCCTGTCCAACCCATCACCAATGTCTAATGTGTTGGAGATATTCTACATAGCTACTAGCCAGTATGATTTATCGTAAAGCACACAAGAACACCTTGATGTATCATAGTTATTCAGTAGAGCATGTCACGCGAGTTATCGTAGAATTGTCGTTATATAGAATAATGATGAAGTTCATGTTTAATTTGTTAGCATGATTAATGCAAACTTCGGTTTGTTCATACATCCATGTGTCTAAATTGCTAATATTTATTTTTGTTTAAACATTTATTCATCCGATATTCATTTCCAGTATTTACCGGTAATAAAAAGTGCAGAGTTTATTGGAGACAAGCCGGATAAATACATTCTGGACATAGTTTATATTGGCGTAGCCAGGATTTCATGGCCACACACACACAGGGTGCGTGCATGCGTGCATGTGCGTGCAACCAAAATGTCTATGAGTTGTAATGGGATGACAGAAAACTATAAAAAAAAGTGGTGGTGATAAAAAGAGGTGATTGTGGGGGTCATGACCACTATGTCCCCACCCCTCTGAATACGCCAATGTAAGTTTGTATGTTGAGAAAGATATTTGCTGCAATAAAATATTTTGACTGTACGAACATGAATACCAAGTTATCTTACAACTGGTCTGAAATTTGTCATTTTAGAGGCCGTTCAACAATTATGTAATACTTTTTTGTTTGTTTAACGACATCACTAGAGCACATTGATTTATTAATCATCGTCTATTGGATGTCAAATATATTGTATATTTGACATAGTCTTAGAAAGAAAACCTGCTACATTTGTTTCATTAGTAGCAAGGAATCTTTTTATATGCACCATCCAAAGACAGGATAGCACATACCACGGCCTTTGATATACCAGTCGTAGTGCATTGGCTGGAGCAAGAAATAGCCCAATTCGCCCACCAATGGGGATCGATCCAAGACCGACCGTACATCAGGTGTGCGCTTTACCACTGGGCTACGTCCCACCCCTTTGTGAATACAAATAGCAAATATAACTTCTTTTAAATTGCTTGGCATGGAACTAGTTTCGAGAAACCAAAGCTAGTATAATGTGATGAATATAGACCAGCTGATTAAATAATTCATTTGACGGTTTACATGTCTATCCAAAAAGTCAACGTTTTATTATGTTCTGTGATAAACTAGTAATATGTCAACCTTGTCTCTGTCTGTCTGTCTGTCTGTCTATTTTTCTTTAATACCTTTTTTGTTGTTGTTGAACAAATATATCAATTCATCTTTTAGGGATGAACTGGGGTGGGTTTAATGCCTAAAGACACATCCCACTTTTGATGGCTATGAAAATACAGCTTTTTATGACCAGCTGAATATACAAAGATAGCAACCAAAAAAACCCAAAATATATTTAATAAACCACTTGTGTCTTTCTGGTTTCTTTATCTAAAATATATATTTAATAAACCATGTGTGTCTTTCTGGTTTCTTTGTCTGAGAGTGAGTTTCTTGATGGAAAAGTTGTTATACCTAACTATTTGAACACAAGAGCACACTAAAACCCTGTGTTACATCGAACATTGTATGTATTGTAATAGTATTGTAATAAATGTAATATATTACAAACGTTAATTAGTTATTCTTTTTCACCAGGCGGTAAAAAAAGTATTCTCCTTCATGAACTGTTGGCTCCGCAAGGCTCAGTGGGTAGGTGTAAACCACTTGCACCGACCAGTGATCCATAACTGGTTCAACAAAGGCCATGATGGGTGCTATCCTGCCTGTGGGAAGTGCAAATAAAAGATCCCTTACTGCTAATCGGAAAGAGTAGCCCATGAAGTGGCGACAGCGGGTTTCCTCTCAAAATCTGTGTGGTCCTTAACCATATGTCTGACGCCATATAAACGTAAATAAAATGTGTTGAGTGCGTCGTTAAATAAAACATTTCTTTCTTTCTTTCATATGAACTGTTGAGAATAAAGAGTCGTGTATACCCAGCTGGAAAGTGGTTCAAAGTCATGTACTTATATCTACATGGTTAAACAGTAGAGCTGGGCGGTATACCGTATATACCGTTCGGTATCGGTATAATGTCAATACCGATTTACCATACCGAGCAAATTTCAAAATGCCGAAATTTTGGTATTGAAAAATGTTATCCGCCATTTAGTAAAGCACTAACAATATGTCTGAGGAACACAAAATAGCTGAAAAGAATAGACAGATGAGGGTTTTGTGTATGGAATTTAATTTTATTTAGATGAAATTAGCGGGTACATTTAAAGCCGGGTATACCGAAAATACCGCTCGATATCGGTATTGTATCAATATCTGATACCGTTCCGATACCGAGGTAAATCACACCAAAAATACCGATACCGATACCGAACCTGAAATTTCAATACTGCCCAGCTCTATTAAACAATGCTGAAATAAAATACTTCATGTACTACTAAAAACAATTTAAAGATCAAGCGATGTTTTCATCATTAATTTCTGGAAATTCATTATGATAGCTAGAACGTATTGTGGCTCATGATGCAGTTCCACGCTGGTTTCTCGAAGTGAGGTGTTGGTAACCCATAAATGAATTCAAATCCACATTCATTGACACTAACCGAAATGTAGTCTTAATTTTTTGTCAACATGGCGCGTACAAGACTTTGATGGCGAAAGATTGCGAATAATAGGCATGTTTAATGAAGGAATGTCCTACAAAACTGTTGGTCGGTTACCCCTATTTGGATATAAGCTACTGAGGGCGGGACGAAGCCCAGTGGTAAAGCGCCTGCCTGATGTGCGGTCGGTCTAAGATCTATTCTTGTCAGTGGGCCCATTGGGCTATTTCTCATTTCAGCCATTGCACCATGACTGGTATTTCAAAGGCCGTGTATATGTGCTATCCTGGCTGTGGGATGGTGCATATTAAAAAAAATCCCTTGCTACTAATGGAAAAAATGTAACGGGTTTTCTCTCTAAGACTGTCAGAATTACCAAATGTTTGACGTCCAATAGCCGATGATTAATAAATCAATCTTCTCTTGTGGTGTCGTTAAACTACACAAACAAACTAACTTTTATAAGCAGATTGGGACAGTAAACAGTATCATCAGCAAACGAGAAATAAAGGGCCTTTCAAGATGTGGACGGCTTCATATGACGTCATCATGCGAAGATCGCGACCTGCTCCACTTGGCCAGGTAACAACCCTCTGCCACAAGCACCATTCTGAAAGAGACACTGGGAAATCGATCAAACGTGCTGTCAAGAATGTTGATCATATTAGCGCAGGCACCGTTTGGTATGGTGTTTGGTGAGACATGGCTACAACTTGAGGACATAGGGGAAGATTCAGTGGTCGGACGAGAACAGGTTCTTGTTGCTTGACACGGCGAAGAAACACGGCATACATTCCCAGGAACATTCGTCCCACAGTCGCCTTTGATGGAGGATTAACCATGATGTCGGTTGCTTGTGCCATGATTACACGCTGGGTGTAGCCACTATGCAGGGAAATCTGACGGGCGGCAGGTACAGGCATCAGGTCCTGGATCCGATCGTTGTACTACATCTCTATAACCACCCTCTGGCCACCGGACGAATCTATTATATATAGACGACAACGCGAGACCACATCGTTTCCTTCTGTACGTGCTGTAACCTTACCGTGATGCAAGGGTGTAACATTCTCTTTGAGAATGGCCAATACAGCACACTTCCCCTTTTGGGGCACTTTGTTGGTTGTGAGGTGCTAGATGATGGGGTTCTGGCGATTGAGTTGGGGGCATATCTATGTATATGTTTTTTGGCAACACACTACTTTGGTCCGGAATTCACTCAGACGCGTGGTCAGGGAGGCCCGACATGATCAATCGGTTGATCATGCCTAGCTCGAGAGCAAACAACATTTGTTTTGTTTATATTTGCCAAGAACGGACATTGTTTTAATAACCTTTTGTATTTGTTGCTCTTGGGGCCGTAGCTAGGGTCATTCAGGTGATTGATTGTTTTATTGCCTGAGTATATCAACCATGTATCCCTGTCATGGGTGTCTGGTGGTCATCCGCAGCTCCAGGTCCCCTTGTTGGACTCCATGGTGGGTGGGGGGCATGGTTGATTAATTTTTTCCTATAAATTATGGCTTCAAACCATTCTCAAACTCTTGATGGGACCCTGAAAAGGGTCCACACTGAGGTTTTAGATTCTTCATAATCTAATTTAAAATCTATGACTATTTCTTCAATTGTGAAGAAATATACGGTGCTGACATCAGATTCCTGGCCGAGGTTTCTGGTTATCAGTTCATCTGATGACGGAGCCTTGAAGAGAGTTTTCACCGGCCTCGGTGGTGTCGTGGTTAAGCCATCGGACATAAGGCTAATAGGTACAGAGTCTGCAGCCCGGTACCCGCTCCCACCCAGAGCGAGTTTTAACGACTCGATGGGTAAGTATAAGACCACTACACTCTCTTCTCTCTCACTAACCACTAACGACTAACAACTAACCCACTGTCCCGGACAGACAGCCCAGATAGCTGAGGTGTGTGCCTAGGACAGCGTGCTTGAACCGTAATTGGATATAAGCACGAAAATAAATTGAAATGAAATGAATGCAATTGAAGAGTTGATCCGGTCTCGTGATTTGGAAGGAGTTAGTGATGACGAAATTTGTGAAAATTTGTCATCACAAGGTGTTTCTGCCGTCAAGAGGATAAAGGTTCGTAGAAATAATGAATTAGTTCCTACGTATACCTTTGTCCTAATTTTTGGAAAGCCAATATCTTCGCAGTCGATTAAGGCTGGATATTTACATGTACCTGTTGAGCCTTACATACCAAATCCCTTGCGTTGTTTTAAGTGTCAGCAGTATGGTCATGGCAAAACCCTTGTCGAAATAAATTGACTTGTGCTCGTTGTGGTCAGATTGACCATGAAAGCAATTCATGTAATAATGACATCAGCTGCATCAATTGCAAAGGAAGTCACTTTGCATACTCATTGAGTGTGCAAGGTGGAAGTCAGGTCAGTGATATGCTGCTGCTGTTAAGGTTTATACCAGAAGCGTGGCAGTCAACACAGATTTAACATGGCGTTATAATGAAAATAAATATAAAAAGCTTTCAGATATTGAAAAAGGCTGAAAAACAGACAGTGAAACAAGTTCAGTGACAAAATGAAGTTGTTAAAAAAGAAAAAGAAAGATGCTGTTGGAAAAACTGAAATAATTTAAGTCAGTTCAAGTGTCTTTGGATTCTGAGAATCCATCAAGTAGGTTGAGCAGGAACAGACACTAAAAGTAGTAAGCATAGTTCTTCAGGATGGATGATGAAGACTGAGTAGAGATCCGTCCCAATACATAACCTTTTTGATCCTTTGTCGATGGATGTGTGTGATGACATGAATGATTCATCTCAAGATCATTTTCAGTCACAAAAGCTATCACGACCTAGGGCAAAAAAAGGTAAAAATAAACTCCATACTTTCCCCTAATGACTAATTCAGTCATACAGTGGAACTATCGTGGGCTTAGGCCCAATTTTGATAAATTAATTATTTTAATTCAACATAATTCTCTTGCAGTGTGTCTTCAGAAAACTTTCTTGAAGGACACTGATCATATTACTATGAGCGAATTTAACCTCTGTCATAAATTTCAGAATACTGAAAATAGAGCATTCTTGTTAATGAAACCATTCCTCGGAGTATAGTAACATTAACTACTAATTTACAAGCTGTGGCTGTAAAGGTTACATCTCATAAAACTATTACTCTATGTTCACTTTATTTACCTCCTCAAAACCATTTTAATTTTAATCCTAAATATCTTCAATATCTTATTAACCAGCCCCTACTCCGTTTATTAGTACTGGAGATTTTAATGGTCACCACACTATGTGGGGATGTGAGGATGTAAATATTAAGAGGTAAACAATTGGAAGACTTAAAAGTGTTACATATTTTCATTCTGCATATGGATCTTTCACTTCCATATATTTAATCTTTTTGTTGATTTCTCCTGGAACGTTGGTCCAGACCCTTGTGGTAGTGACCACTTTCCCATTATTTTGGAAAATGATGGACCTCCATCGCTTGAAAGGTTTCAAAGATGGAAGTTGGCGAAGGCAACTAGGGTCAGTTTCGTCATCTGTGCAGCACTCGTCGGCAACAACTTGCCATTACTGATGCTGATGATCCCATGCCTTTGTTCACTTCCATCTTGAAGGACATTGCTGATGAAACTATTTCTAAGACTTCGGCAGTACAAAAGCGTTTCAATAAACCATGGTTTAATGATGCGTGCAAGGATGCACTCAAAGAGCGAAACAGGTTCCTTGAGAGGTTCAAACATGAACCTACTGGGGATAACCTGGATGCTTATCGTATTGCTACGGCTAAGGCACGCAGAGAGATCAAACAGAGTAAGAAATCATCTTGGAGAAATTTTGTGTCCAAGTTGAATTCACAAACATCAGTGAAATCTGTTTGGAATAGGATCCGTAAAATCAAAGGTAAAGAATCCAGTAATATAGTTCATTATGACATCGTCTCATCGTGATATTGACAATGCTATGGCAGACAACTTTACTCATAACTCGTCCTCTGCTTTCAGTACAGATGATTTTACATCTGTTCGAAATGAAGTTGAAAAGCAGCCCATCAATTTTTCACCTGAAAATACTGAAGTATACAACAGGCCCTTCTCGATGGAGGAATTGCAGGAGGAATTGCAGGATGCTCTTTGTAGAGCCCATGATACTTCAGTAGTAAGGATCCAACTAATCCTACTAGCTATCGCCCTATTGCTTTGACAAGTTGCATTTGTAAAACCACGGAATGAATGATCAATCGTAGGCTTGTCTGGTATCTTGAATTCCATAAATTGCTTATTAACGTGCAATGTGGGTTCAGATCTAGTCATTTCAACACCATTTCTTGCAGCAACATAAATGGAATTTTCTACATGCATTAATGGCCTATGGTAGAATTTTCCGCACTGACTTCTAGCTCTCCGTGGGCGGGATCTAGCTCAGTCGGTAGAGGATTCACCTGGGGTACTTGAGTCGAAGGATTGAATCCCTTAGGTGAACCCAAGCTCTGAATGTTTGTTTTTTCCTGTCTTAACCAGTGCCCCACGCCTGGTACACCAAAGGGATGGTATAGCGCTTGCCTCTTAGATTATATGATCAAATGTTTGACATTTTATAGCCGATGATTAATAAATGAATGTGCTCTAATGGTGTCATTGAACAAAACAAACTTTAACTTTCTAGCTCTAAGGTACTTCCATGCAAGGCATGTGTAGATTGAACAAAACAAACTTTAACTTTCTAGCTCTAAGGTACTTCCATGCAAGGCATGTGTAGATTGAACAAAACAAACTTTAACTTTCTAGCTCTAAGGTACTTCCATGCAAGGCGTGTGTAGATTGAACAAAACAAACTTTAACTTTCTAGCTCTAAGGTACTTCCATGCAAGGCATGTGTAGATTGAACAAAACAAACTTTAACTTTCTAGCTCTAAGGTACTTCCATGCAAGGCATGTGTAGATTTAGTTAGTAGTGACAATTATGGTAAACTGCATTTTCTTGCATGCTGTATTATGGTTAAAAGCACTTTCCATGCTCTGAGGATGCTGGTTGGGTTAAAGCACAGATATCTGTATTAATTATTGCCTCTCCAGTGGCCCAGTATGTTTTTTCTTTCTCCTACCAATGAACAAAAACATTTCGTCACAGCAACCAAAAGGAACATGGAAATGAAAGACACCTGCCAGGTCCTAGATTGCAAGACATCGCGTGGACATCCAGTTATCAACAAGTGTTTCCTTCGTGAAAAGCAAACCATGGCTATAAAAATATTCAGTTTTACAGATGATGCTGCGCTTGCCAGAATCAAGAAAACTGTCCATTGTGTGTATTTGAATTTTATAATGTCCTTCACTGACAGCATCACCTATATAAAGCAAAATGTGTCTGTACTTGACAAGAAATTTAGTAAAGCCTGGAACAGTCTTCCTTCAAGAAAGATTATTTTGGTCTCTGGATTTATTATGAGTTAGAGGTCATTTGAAGACAATATTATTCACCTTGAAACGATCTGAGAAACAAGCCATTCCTTCATAAATATATCATACTGGTCATTGCCCATCTTAATAAGTATGTTCATCATATCACTGGAAGCTTGGACTTCAATGCCTCTTCTATGCCTAGTCTATTTGCTGCTTTCTCTAAATATATTTTCCATACGTCTCAACTTTATATCTCGCAGAAATGTCTCTTGGGTACATTTAGTCTGTTCATGGTGTCTGAGATTTTCCAACTTTTGACCGGTCTTCATAGATGACTCCAGCACTATTGCCACCTTTCATAGAAGCATTATTCTGTTCATGGTCCTGGTCAATAGCAACACCAGAGAATGGTTATCATGCTTTTTTCACTGTGAAGCACCCTGCCAAACTTTAACATATACATCAGCATTGTATTCATTAAGTGTCGCCAAATCTTGCAAATGGACCGACAGTCACCTAGTTTGTGCTGTTTCAAGAAACCAATAATGATAAAATACTTGTATACAAAAAGACGTTTGCTTTTCAAATGTTCAGAGAAAGAGTATTACTTTTATTTCCAACTGCAGAACTGGGAAACAACTGGAACGGGGTTCATGATTCAGCTCTTTAATTGCATCAGTCTTTGACCAACATGAAATATAAATCATACATGCCTTATACTGTAGGATGGTGGGGAAAGGAACCATGAAGAGGGAACTTCAGCCTATATATACTAGGATATCCATTAATTCACTATCTTCAAGAAGATTTGCTATCACATTGAGAGCAGCCATATTCACATGAAGGCATCTGGGAAACACAATTAAGTTAATTCACTATGACTTAATGGACATAATATACATTCGATCCGTTTGTCATTGGCATACAACGAGTGGTCCAGGATGATTATGAACATTTGGTAGTGGGACTCAGAATGCCAGTTAACTTCCATCTTCACCACACACACTGAATGATGAATAGGCTGCGTCACACAAAAGCATACAAGAGAAATGATGGTCACATTCTTCTCATGGGTGGTACTGACTGGTTGATGGTTATCGTGGAATACAGATCATAAACTAATCCCACTTTCGTCCCCATCACACCACTCAAAAATTATTCCAGGTGCATGAGACTCATATGCCCTGAAATGTTCATTCTTTCAATATGTGCATTGGGCATATGCACTAACCAGTGTAATATGCATCCTGTGAATGTTTGCAACATAATTAAATATGTAAGTCACTTTTCCCAAAGAGACAAGGTGGTCATAACCTTTCTCCAAAGAACCGCGTTTGGCATTAATTCCGATGGTGCCCTTGAAATATTTATTAAAGAGAAGCCATACTAGTATAGTATAAACTATGTAAATCTTTAATGTTAGCTACTAAAAAACCCCAACAACATGAAATTGTCATTAAGTAGTATACTACAAGATGTGTAATGGACTTATATATGTAAATCTGTGTAATTAAGTATGTAAATAACAATAAATGTGTTCCCATTTCAAAATATATCCTAAGATACGTCTTAAAATGCAAAATGGCATGTTTTTATCATCAAAGAAACATTTGTCCTTCATGGTGATGAGTCGGATGATGATGTTAATACTGAGTGAAACCTTTTAGTTGAAATGCACACATAATATTTAAGGGCAGATAATATAGTATGCTCACCATAATAAAAAATGCCATATATTCCCTTATTTTATCTAAGTAACACAGATAATTTAGGCACATAGGTTTTTAGTATAAAAAGAGAGACTTTTTAAAACTATATTTAATTAAAAATGATTATTAACATGTGTTATGACCCTGTATACCATATCCATACATAATATTGACTTATCTGTACAATACTCATCATAAGCTATCCAACGATATACTACATGTCCATGTTCTAAAGAAACAACACCTCTCACATTTATGCTATAAGTCAGTTTTAGGTACTGACCTTGAACAACGTCAAAATGACCTTGACCTTCATTAGAAAAAAATGGAACCATACCTTTTTGTAATCTACATACTATAACAATTACAATCCTGGATGGTTCCAAAAATTAACATTCAAGTTCCACGAAATTACATAATGCCCCTACACCAATATAGGATTTTACACGACCTCCAATTTTTAAAAGATAGACATTTTAACGTCAAGGTAGTATCCTGTCTGTAACCTTATTTTCTGTGAAAATTAACAGCATCACCCAGTGTTTAAAACCTGGCGTTGATTGCTCGCTATATGTCGATGATTTTACAGATCGTCCAATATGAGTATCATTGAACGTCAGTGACAGCTTTGTCTGAACAAACTTCATCAATGGGCAACTGACAACGGCTTTAGGTTCTCAAAGTCAAAGACTGTTTGTATGCATATCTGCCAGAAAAGAGGTCTCCACTTAGATCAACAATTGTTTCTAGACAAAAATCTGATTCAAGTTGTGGATGAGACCAAATTTCTGGGGGTTACATTTAAAAGGAAGCTATCATTTGTGCCCCATCTTAAATATGTTAAAAGGAAGGGCTTAAAAATTCGCAATATTTTAAAAGTTATTGGTGATACGGAATGGGGAGCAAACCGAAAGATTATTCTCCGTTTGTATAGATCGCTTGTGAGGTCTAAGGTTGGTTATGGATGCATTGTGTATGGATCAACACGCAAATCTTATAATAACCAGGGATTAAGGTTTTGTCTTGGTGTTTTTAGAACATCTCCTGTAGAGAGCTTGTACGTTGATACACACGAACCTTGTTTGGGTGCTAGACTTGCAAGGCTTTCCCTGCAGTATGCCATCAAGATTAAATCATTACCGAAACATCTTACACATAATGCGGTTTTTGTTAACAAATATATATATTATTAAATATAAAGTTATTTGATGCAAGGCCGAATGCTATCCTTATGTTTGGTCTTCGCATTCAGCGTTTTGTTTTTCGATTTTCAACATTGATTTAAAAGACACTTTGGAAACTGCTTCATATTTTGTGTTACCACGTTGGTGTATTACACCACCTAAAATTCGTGTTTGATCTTGCACATCTGAAGAAAGATCGCACAGATGCTGTTATATATTTCAAGACATGTACCGTGATTACATTCCTGTTTATACAGACGGATCACGGGATGGGAATTATGTGGCTTGTGCTACAGTTTTTCCATCGGACACAATACTTTCCATGAAACTGTCTGACTAAGCATCAATATCCAGTGCTGAAGTTTGGGCAGTCAATTAAAGTCTTAGAAGAAATCAAGGATTCTATTGCATCCAACTTTATTATCTTTACAGATTCACTTTCGTGTCTACAAGCTTTACGTAATATTGGCACCAGGGGTAATGAAAAGGCAGATTCAGCTGCCAAGTCTGCTTTGGATTTGCCCGATGCCAGAGTTGGTGTGCCGAATACTGATTTTAAACATAGTATCAACCAATTTATCTTTTCGGTAAAATGATTGGAACGATGCAGTTGCGAACAAGCTTCATGGTGTCAAGCCAGTCCTGGGAGAGTGACAGTCCTCTTATAGGCAGTGCAGGAAAGATGAAATAGTCTTGTGTCGTGCTCGTATCGGTCATACATACTTGAGCCACCCATTTCTCTTGAAGAAGGATCCTCCACCTCAGTGTGTGCACGCACGGCCAGTGTACTCTGACGGTGAAACACATTTTGGTGGAGTATAATCATCTAAAGAAAACTAGAAAATATAGTTTTGGTCAAAGAAATGTGATGGAATCCTTTCGATTCCATCCAGAACGTTTATTACAATTTTTACATGATAATTACTTTTATTCTGAATTTTAATTTGATCCATCTGTGTAATTTGTATTTTTTGCAGTTCTTTAAAATGTGTTTTTATTTAACTGTTTAATTTTTATATTGCTGTTGATCATCAGTTAAGTTTTGCATTTACCATAGTTTGACACTCAAATAGCCAATGTATGTTTCGTGCTGGGGTGTCGTAAAGATTCATCCATTCATTCCAGATCGTTCCCGACAAGTAAGAAGGTTGTTCTGGCAGAACGTCAACACGGCTATCCTTGGCCGTAAGTCCAGATCTCCGCCTGCTGCAACACACCTGGGACATCATGGGGCGCTACATACACAACATGAACCAATAGAGAATGTGTTTTAGCACAAAGGCTTCTAAAGTTATGAACAAACACTTGATTTAATAGAGAATACAAGAAATTGTCATGTTACAAATCAGGGCCATGAGACTGAACCTAAATAAAATTAACCCAAAAATTATTTCATTCGGTATATCATAGCAATATGTCAATTGATAACGGCTTCAAGATGGAATACATGTTTCTCTGTCTCTAATATCGTTATTTACGGAGGGTCATGAGACTGGTTTTTGACCAATATGAATACAGATATATTCTCATCATGTAATTTTTCACATACACAGTGTTATTGATTGTATGAAGTGATAATTCAAAAGTTAGAGGGGTACAGGGAGAGCTATCTACGGATCATATTCAGCATTTAAGTGAAACCAAATAATATAACATTTGCTAAACGTTTTTGATTAAGTGTATATATTTCATTTAAATGGAAAGTTAATCCGAACCAGGGTCTAAAGAGTGAGTTGATCGGTAAGAATTACTCTCAATTTATATTAATATACAACATATGTGCTACCCCCCATAAATGTAATGCATATTTTGTTTGTTTATTTATTTATTTTTTTGCAGATGTTTTGTAGTTGTTGCTTTGAGAGGTTTTTGTTTTATCATCATCATCATCATCGTTATCATCATCACAATCAATATATCAGTATGTTAAATTTGTTTGACCAAATATGTTCTTTCCTGTGTGGGTAAACGGTTTTTGGTTTGTTATTGTTTATTTTTTTTGCAGTCGAAGAACTATCATGGAGGTTTTTATTTTGTGAATGATTTGTTTTTGATACGTACAACAGATCAGAATCTATTGCGTCTATAACCGGCCTCGGTGGCGTCGTGGCAGGCCATCGGTCTACAGGCTGGTAGGTACTGGGTTCGGATTTTTAATCCAGATACCGACTCCAAACCCTGAGTGAGTGCTCCGCAAGGCTCAATGGGTAGGTGTAAACCACTTGCACCGACCAGTGATCCATAACTGGTTCAACAAAGGCCATGGTTTGTGCTATCCTGCCTGTGGGAAGCGCAAATTAAAGATCCCTTGCTGCCAATCGGAAGAGTAGCCCATGTAGTGGCGACATCGGGTTTCCTCTCAAAATCTGTGTGGTCCTTAACCATATGTCTGACGCCATATAACCGTAAATAAAATGTGTTGAGTGCGTCGTTAAATAAAACACTTCTTTCTTTCTTTCTATTGTGTCTACAATCGATTAGATTGAAACTACAGTGAAATTGTCTGAAGCTTACCAATGAAATATTCAACCGACACCGTGCCAGAAAGAACGAGAAACATATTAAACATGAAATAAATTTTAGATCATATTCTGGAAGTCAAACTGCATAAAATCGACATGATTAATTATTTAACATGATGGACTTTCAAACACTGCGTGCCGCCAAAGTGACTACAGTTTACCTTGGTACTTATAAATAATTTAAATGTACATGTATGCTTCTCTGTTTTCTTGTGTTTATAAATTGTGTGTTAAGTACTTTATGAAAACGCATCTACGACTAAACTACAACATTAGTTCCGCCAACACTTGTGTGCACGCACCAACGAATACTAGCATTCACTCATAGGCCGTCCCATCGTCCCAGTGGGACGGATTATAAGATTCTAGTAGCAAGGTAATACTCAATGCATACTGTGCAGGACGGTTGAGATGGCAAATTTTGGTTTATCTATATTATATAGCACACATAGATGGGCCTAACTGGAACAGCCATGGGCATATTGAAAATGCTCGCATTGCTGTTGGGTAGAACCTGAAGCGTCCCAGGCATGTACCTTCCAAGTGATTCTACATCAGGAACTTAAGTAATAGAGTTTTGTATGAGGTGGGATGACCTGTATTGATATCGTTAATAACAAAGCCGTTTATGAATCCATTTAAACTTAAATAGTTCTTGAGTGGGAGAAAATATAATGATAGGAATCAAAGTTTCCAATTTAACCGAATCTGTTGAAAGTAACTGTAGGAACCGCAATGCGTAGAAGAATGATTTTGCTGCTTTTCACCTCATAGATGATCTAAATAGTGAAACGCAATAGTTTGTTTTGTTTAACGACACCACTAGAGCCCATTGATTTATTAATAATCGGCTATTGGATGTCAAACATTTGGTAATTTTGACATATAGTCTTACAGAGCAAATCCAAGAAACAGAATGGCACTGTCACGGGGATTCTATAATTCCCGTAACTGAATAAAACACGATTATCAGAATATCTCTCCTAACTGTATATCTATTAGATCTCTCTGTAACAGGCTGTTAACCCTAGTATGGCTCGTCTCTAGGTATGATCAGAGATACGATCTTATATAAAGTATATATTATTATAGCACGTTAGTTCTCTAGAAAACACAACAAAACACAATACCCTTTGGAATCTGTATTAATCTACGCTGACAAATGTACAGCCGTAGTAGTAAATTAATAACAGCAATAATAACAACCCAGAACTGATCACTTAATTAGTTAATCTCTAGGTGTCTAGTTACACAATATGCGAATCACTTCACCGTTACACCACACCCACACGTGTGATAATTGAGAAACGCTTACAGGAGAAGTTAATTAATAAAGGAATTACAACACCATTCCTAACTGGTTAATTTTTAATTAACCCTTACTACTCGTTCAGTAACGTGTGATAATTTAGAAACGCTTGCAGGGGAACTTAATTAATAAAGGAATTACAGCTCTATTCCTAACGGGTTAATTTTTAATTAACCCTTAACTACTCTTTCAGTAATCTGTAACACAAAATTAATACTGGTACCTATCACAATAAAGACAATAACCTACAGTTTACCTAGGGTCTTCTAGGATGACTGGCTAAGCTTTATATTACCAAATACTCATATAATGTTAGAACAAAAAGTCTACGATTTACTTCGTCAGATGATCGAAGACACTGTCTAAAGAATATTGGTATAATACAGTATTAAAATATTTAAAGTCACATCAATCACATCAAGGTTATACACAGAGCAGAAATGATATTTACCAAAGTCCAAACGGACTAACGTTCCCAGGAAGCTTCCTAATTCGTTCTCCTAGATATCTCTAAATCCTAGCTATTTATTCCAAAATCAGAATTGGCCTGGGGGAACAAGGCGGTACCTCACGTATCATCTCATATTCTACATTTACTAGAGTCGGTATAATTTCTCTCTGATCGTCAGACTTACTGACGCCATCGTCGCCAAAATCACGGTTGTAAAACCCGCACTCGCAGAGGTATTACGTAACTACTCGCCACATGGCCTCCACAGCGGGACTAAGTGCATATTGGAATGTCCGATCGCGCGAAGTATTACGTAACAAGTTGCCCATCTGGGCTACGGGCAATAAACTGCACACGGCCCTCTAACACAATAAAAATTGCCACAGGCGAAACAAATTTTAAGAGCATGTTCCGTGGCAGGCACATACCACGGCTTTTGATATACCAGTCGTGGTACACTGGCTGGAGCGAGAAATAGCACTATGGGCCCACCGACGAGGATCGATCCCAAACTGACAGCGCATCAAGCGATCACTTTACCACTGAGCTACGTCCCGCCCCTGGTTGCTAGAACGTCCAATGATAAGATGTGTAATGACTTTGTATATGATCAATTTGGTGTTAAATGGCTTCAATAAGCTTGATGGATCTTGCACATTTAACAACACTGTATAGAGTTGACTAATTAATTATTTTTTTTTATCGTTTATCCATGTTTCTGTTTGTTTGTAAGCGTCAAGTAAAATGTAGTCCAAATGCTTATTAGTTGAAATGACTGTCTAGCACTTCTGTGTACCCAGACTTTTTCAATAAGAACATAAATAACCTTATGCATAAATGTTATGGGTACAAATGGGTACTAAAATATATTACAAGCGCCTGAACACACCATATTTAGTATATACACACAGTTAGACTTGTCCTAGCAGCCACCTGAAATCAGCTGTCACCTGCCTTAAGTGGCCACGTTTCCCCCTCCTAAACGTGTTTAATGTAAATGCACCTGTAATAAGCGGTCATCTGTTTAACGCGGCCAGCCGTCACCTAAATCGAATCCCAAATCGCGGCAATACCTGTATTAAGCGACCGCAGTAAATGTAAATGTTAACTATTATATAAAAGAGATATTTTACCAACCGCGACCAGGTGCAGCAAATAACTGATGTTCACACATTCAGCAATACTAGTACCCATTCACTCCCAACGTGTGTGTGTGTGCGTGTGTACGTGTACGTGTACGTGTGCGCGTGTGTGTGTGTGTGCGTGCGCGTGTGTGTGTGTGTGTGCGTGTGTGTATGTGTGTGGGTGTGTGTTTCACAGAAAAGTAACAATTTAGTATTGGAAAAAAATCACAGGAAAAACAATCACAATTATTATATAACAAAATGTATGGATTTGCAGAGTATTGAATGTGGCTAAATTAAAATAAAGTGGCATGATAGTATGCAGGGGGGTGGGGGGGGGGGTACTTGTTAAACTTATTGATTAGGGTGGGTTTGTAGAGTGGCTTCTTGTACTTGGGTCAATTAGGCTCACTACAAACATGGCATCGGGTGGAACATCCGCAAAACCCACCAACATTGAAAACAAAGAGCATTGACAAAAACTAAATGTGTTCGATCTGTCTTTCATTGCCTAATATATCTTTTAATTAAAAGTTGTTACTTTTTTCCTGTGTTTTTATTTTTCTATGACGTTTTTACCTGTGACTTTTTTCCTAGATTCGTGTTTCTATGTGTAAATAAGTTGAGTATTCAGTCAAACGTGACACCACAACGTGCAGTGTAGAACAAGTCGTTTGTTGGTAAGGTGAACATATTTAGTTTCAAGACAGCTACATTATTTATACATGAACAGGCGCTCCTTCGGGATTGTTTTTATTATTTTTAATAAAAATAGTGACTAGTGCATAGCCAAAATATACGTACAATGCAGAAACTATAGATTTTCATTTGACATAAGCACTTGTAAGGAAACAAATAAATACTGTATGCCTCCTCACTGTCTCTGTCTCTGTCTGTCTATCTCTATATGTATGTCTACCATTTCCTATCATCTATCTCACTCTCTGTCCCCCCCTCCTCTCTCTCTCTCTCTCTCTCTCTCTCTCTCTCTCTCTCTCTCTCTCTCTCTCTCTCTCTCTCTCTCTCTCTCTCTCTCTCTCTGTAGCGGGTCTCCTATATGTCAAAATTATCAAATGTGTGACATCCAATAGTCGATGATTAATAAATCAATGTTCTCTGGCGGTATCATTAAACAATACAAACTATTGATTCCAATATGGAACTTTTTTTTTTTCTATCCCGAATATAATGTCTTTGTTCATCCAGGCACTTCGTGGTAGATCCATTTTACTTTGAACAAAAACATTTATGGACTAATTGTTCGTCAAGATCAAAGCAACACGACGGGTATATGACAGGTGGAATGGATGCCATGCTACAAACATTATTAGAGTGTATGTGTTTCGTAAACAGAATAATCACCCTGGTTGGACTGAAGGCTAATCATGCTCTGTTTACTGCCAACATTATTTTCACCACTGTAATTTGAAACCGAATTATTCGTTTTATATATTTATATTAATCATGTGTGTAAACAGTTCCCGTTATATTTGTATCAGTGTTCACGCATACCATTCTTTAACACCCAATAGCTATGTCATTTTGTTATGTTGACGTTTGAAGTTTATTTGATTTTACAAAGTTAATTTTTCAAAATTGTGGGGGAAAAAAGGCTGTTAACAAAGTCCGCTGTATTAATAAATACTATTTACAATTTCCTAATAGTTAGCCTTGTTTCTTCAGTGGATTATAGTGTAAAAATAGCATTTTCCGTATTTAAACCCTGGGCCTAATTACGGATAAAAAGTTACCGTCTTGAACATGGCATTTTCCGTATTTAAGCCCGGGGCTTAAATACGGAAAATCCCGGTAGTATTCTATTTCCTAAAAATATCCTTAAAAACAGTTGTAAAATAAATTTAAACGCCTTTTCCAACTGAATTATATTTACGGCCCTAACTTATCTTTCAAACAAGTCGATTTTAAGTTTACTTATACGTCACATAGTGCTCGAGTTCAATGGTGCCTTTTTTTCATTGGATGGCATGGCATCACATAGAAGCAGCCAGTCGTATGTCTTTAGATTGTTATCACATGTATATGTGTTAACAGTTTGTGTTACCAAAAATAACGAATGTATCTTTCACGATGTATTTATTTTTGCATACATGTGTATTCGCTGAATATATATTAGCACCACAATCAAACAACAAATTGTTGGATTAAATGAATTAGTTACTTACAATGTAGGTCGGATCGCTGGAATCAAATAATTCGTTACAATTACAATCGGAAAATAACAACAAGAAAAATGAGATTATTTGTGCAATATGTTAGTTCGATGTAGCTATGTGGAACATTTGTTTTACAAACTTAGCTGAACTGATTTGACTTGCTCAGTTTTAGAGGCTTTGAACGAAGTGATAGCCCGCGGAAGTGGAACTCCGCTAAAGAGTTCCACCAACGAGGGGACGTCCTATAGTATTAAACACAAAGTAGTTTTTCTCTTCTTATTTTCTGACGAATGTAAATGATGGAACAGAAATCACAAGTTGGTGATGTAGTTTCTACTTCACTTTCCAACATAAAACTTAACTTAAACGTTAACAACATGGTGATACAAATTAAAGTGGCAGTATCCGGAATATTTTTATTATTTAAAGCATATAGAACAGAAAATCCAATTACGTTTGGTGCATATATGACGCCGCACTCCGCATTGGTTTCACTACGCTGGCTTATTCAGGTCAAAAACAAAGCCAGTATTTTGAAAGTGGGACACTTTTGACGGGCTCCTACCGATCTCGGTTTTCATTGGCTTATCACAAGTGTGGAATTCCCCAACAAGAGATCACGTGAGATTTCGCAATTTTTGAACATATTTAACTGTCTTGATTGAGGGGTCGTCTTATATCTCCAAAACATATTTATATCCATAGAGGTATGGTACAACGCCTTTCCAAGGGTCGGTGGGTGGGGGATTTGCCTTGAAATTTTGACAGTGGCCAGCTGTTGTCATACGCGTTACATGTAAGGGGGTGTTACTAATTACGTAACGCTCTAGGGGTAGAGAAAGAGGGTACTGTGTTCGATTTACGTAACATTTTTCAATACTATATGTTATTGTTATTCATTACTTAGACCTAAAAAGGTGTTTTTTTGGAAATGCGCGGTCAGTCTAGGATCGATCCCCATCGGCGGGTATATAAAAGACCATGGTATGTGATATTCTGTCTGTGGGATGGTACATATAAACGATCCCTTGCTAAAAAAAAATGTAGCGGGTTTTCAAGGCGCGTGTGCAGGGATTTCAGCGGGGTTGCGGTTATAGACTGTGTTGAGCGAACTTTATATGGGGCCATGCTCCCCCAGAAAATACATTTTAATTTTGTTTAAGCTTGGGCAAGTAAGGGTTTCAACCTCCAATACCCTCCCCCTGCACCCGATTCCTCTCTAAGATTATATGTCAAAATTACCAAATGTTAGACATCCAACAGCAGATGGAAGGAAGGATAGGATATGTTTTATTTAACGACGCACTCAACACATTTTACTTACGGTTGTATAGCGTCGGATGATTATTAAATCAATATGCTCTAACTTTGATGTCGTTAAACACCCCCTCCCAACTTTACCCTTTCCAAACGAAAGAATATTTATTTGAATTTGTCGATTTTAACACGTAAAATTAAGAAGTGAAAACGTAAATTGTCTACTTTAGTATATTTTATTTTTAAAATATATACATGATTAATGTGTTACTAGTATACAAACTAAACTTTGAAAGTTCTACTAACACTTTATAAAAGATTAATTCTGAAATAGGAAGGTACGATTGTCGATAATACGTTCTCAAGATCAAACCAGTTTTAACGAAAGACTCTAGTTACCGTATCCTCATCTGAACGTTCTCCGTACAGCGTAAGATTTCTCTTTTAATTTTTTGAGATGAACCCTACAATTTGAAATCGGCAAACGCACGTGTTAACTAAAACTGACAACAGGCTGTCGTTTGTGCTTTGCCGAGCTATGGCTGCACAGGCGACGAATCAAGCGTATACGTTTGACGATATCCGTTCATAGCGAACACACACGACTTTTTAAAAAGTGCATTTGAGCTTGTATTTCACATTTGTACATGATGTTATAATATGGTAACCAGAGAATGTAACTTTATTATAGAAGTCTAAGCTCTTAGGTGAACAGTATAGTTGACACTGCGACTGAGAACCCCCAGGCAAAGAACAGTATAGCTTCACCGATTCGGTTCTCTCTGGGTCTGTCCCTTTCTGTTTTTCTGATGGTCTATTTTATAGGATCCGGCTCAAATGGTTACGCCTTACTGTTCTTTGGGAATTTATTTCCCGTCAATAGTGTTGCCCTAGGCAACACACTCAGACCTCTTGTTTTTAAGTGTGTCGTTAGTCGGCACATAACCATTATTTCGTTACATAATAAATTGTAATCGCTACATGCTGCAGATTCTGACATAATAGTAAATAGGTACGGTTGTTCGCAGAATGGGTATGAGATGGGGGCAATTAAAAATCCGTAGTATTCTTGATAGCTGTAATTTAGTTTCACACTAATTGGTCTGATTGCTAACTAAAATCTAAGTTATTGCATAGTTGGCAAGTGGCACATAACAATGAACTGAATCGTATATACACAGCTAAAATATACATTACTTTTGAATATAGTTGTAAATGTTGCACTATGACAGTATGATGGCCAGTTACCGATTCACTGAAACCATTGGGACTTATATATACATATTAAAATGACTGCATTTCGTCTGTTCTTCAAATATGTTATCATATATTCCAATGGCCATTCGTCCCTATTGGGTCCTCAAATATATGTTCACATAAATATTGAAAGCTTTTTTAAAATAATTTTTAAAATTTAAAATATTAACTATTTTTACATACAATTTAAATATCAGATATAAAAGCCATTAAAATTAGGTGAAACGTTTGGTTTTTTATCTATAAAATTTAAATTTAGATATCCAATATTTTTGTACATCTGTGTTTACACTTTTATACTTTCCATTCCCCAACTACCCTTGGAAAGGACGGTGGAACCGTTGCTGAATAACCATGAATAAATTATAGTACTAATGCAAAAACTCTCATAATCACATTTTATAAAACCACTAAAGTAGCTCGCCTATTGTTTACAAATGTATGCATTTCCATGTGCTACTTGCATGCCAGTACGCCTGCATTTATAGGTCCCTGGAGTAATGTTTTATGTAGCATTGACCGTTAGTTTAAAACAGTATAGATGCGGCGTTATTCTCATCAGAATTAATTATCCGCCATCCGTGACCAGTGTTGTCTTCTAAAACGTTATTGCTAGAACATATACTTCAAACCGTGCCATTGACTGACACCACACATTGGCGATGATTTGCCAACAAATACTACGTTTTGTTTTCAAGTGATCTGTTTTGTTCTGTTATATAACCCTGGAGGAATATAACGGAAAGTAATTGATTCCGAGCGCGAAGTCCTATGGGTTTGTATATTCTTTTATTATTATTAATTTAAAAATTAATTCCATTTAATACATTTTATTATTTATTTATTTGCTGTTTCTAAGCAGATCAAAGAGACGAGAGTGGAACGTATCCGAATAGTTGCCCTACATACATAGATAACATTTTATTACATGCATGTAAAGTGGCGGGATTTAGCCAAGTCGGAATCTAAAGCGCTTGCGTGAGGTATTTGCGACATAGGATCGAACCACCTTAGTGGACCCATTCGCTGATTGTTTTTTCCGTTCCAATCAGTCCTCTACGATTGGTATATCAAATACCGTAGTATGTGCTGTCCTACCTGTGGGGAAATGCACACAACAGATCCTCTGCCTGCTCCCATAAATCAATGTCGGGTGCTTCCCTATTAGGAGGACTGCCACCTTTCAGGATACATATGTCTTACTTCGTCTGTAAGACTACCACCTTTCAGGATACACAATTCTTATTTCGTATGTAGGACCTTTGAGGATATATAATTCCCACTTCACCTTTAAACGGACTACCCCCTTCTAGGATACATACTTCCGAATTCGCCTGCAGGAAGACTGCCACTTTCAGGATACAGCGTTCCTACTTTCTCGGTAGGAGGACTGCCACTCCCAAGACTGTTAGACATGTTAAAACATGCATACGGCAGAGGGCGTTTGAGATTTAAAGGGTTGTGTTAACTTGAACTTGCCAAACAGTGATGATATCAGGTGAGCATAGCCTGCTTCAGCGAGAGCATGGTGACATAATTTGTTCTTGAATGTGTTCCTAATCCAACTGTCACATGAGTGATTAACAAATGTTTATTGTTTAGTAGTTCACTGAACAGAAAAAGTGTGAAAGAATACATTAAACTGTGAAAAGGTAATTACTTTCAAAACATAATTTATTTTACTTCTTTTAAAAAAAAAAAAAACTGATATTCATTATAAAGTCATTATGGCGTCTGCCTTGTATGTCATCGTCCAACCTTTGGCAATGGAAATATAAAGCAATTTATAACGATTGGCTCTTGAGATTTAGAACAAAATCATCTACAAAACTCTTATAAACAGGTTAGAACGTGTTCTGGTGTATTACACACACACACACACACACACACACACACACGCACGCACGCACGCACGCACGCACGCACGCACGCACGCACGCACGCGCGTGCGCAAAATCAAAGCTGGAATGTTCTTTGTTGAATAATAACCAGGTATAAGTAGTCCGTTTGCATCAAAAGGAAATTGACGAATTGGCGTGCAACTTCACAATGAATAAAGTTAAAATTCATATAAAAACAATTAAACCTATACCAACTCAAATAACATATTTTGAAAAAGAAATCCAGTATAAGTAAAAATGTTGTTGTTGTTGTTTCTTGTTTTTTTGTAGGATTATTTTACAAATTACCATTAAATTATACAGATTAAATCTCATTTATAATACAGACAAAATGCTAGAATAGCCAAAGTTTGCTCCTTGATTTGCATTGCCTCAGAAATAATGCAGTACAAAAAGACTAAAAATAGAACTGCGCGTGTTTCAGTAAACTAGTCTGGAGTGGCAGTCCTCTCTGTGGCGATACAAGAGGGATGAAATCGCCAGTAAAGGATTTCCTCGGGAGTGGCTGTCCTCTATATACGAGGCACTGGATTGAGATATTATAAATAAATATGAAAAGAAAAATAAATTTGTGAACCTCTCCCCACACAAAACCCCCGCTCACGTCAGTATGAATTGAAACTAAAAGATAGATTTTGATTTTGTCCCAAAATAACATAGGCTAATTAAATATGATTCTTTTTTACCATAACATTTAAAAACAATTGTCAAAAAGTAGGTCCACTAGATAATTGTGGCGTATCCAGTCCATTCCAATAAGTCGACGACTTCCAGATTTAAAAAAAAATACATGCAGGGTCTGCAATACGTTTTGAGCTTTATTCTTAGAAATACCAGGTCCTAAGTCTAGCGCTGTGAAAATACAGAGAATGTCTTCTGCTGTCAGATCTATAGTTCGCGCCAGGGCAGACGTGGTGTGTTTTGTCACATTCAATTAAGTTTCAGTGCGTTTCTTTTTAATTGTTACCATACTCGCCATACTCTTAAAGGGACATTCCTGAGTTTGCAGGACTTTTTAAGATGTTATCGACTAACAAAGACTTTTTAACGATTGTGATTACAGATCAAATATATTTTTCTGTATAAAATATTAGTTGCTGTATATTAAACGTGTTTTCGATCGTTCTAATATTTGTATCAAGTTAAATTTCATTTTATTTCCAAAAGTCCAGTTTGGGCTTCTTAAAAATATTAAGACGACCAGAAACACATTGAATATACAGAAACTGATATTCTAAACCAGAAAATATATTTAATATGCAAGTTTAATCGTAGAAATATTTTATTAGTCGGAAACATCTTACAATGCATGCTTTTACCATAGTGTGACACCCAATAGCTGATGTATTTTTCGTGCTGGGGTGTCGTTAAACATTCATTAATTCATTCATTCACTCATTCTTACAATGCAGAAAACTCAGGAATGTCCCTTTAATTTGATGGTCGCCCAACGGACTACCTTTGTAATAGACCGGGCGACTGCAAATTTTCAACCCCGATAAATATAATCTGCTTCAAGTTATAAAGCTTTTTGTTTTCTACTTCAGATCTTAAAAACGCATTTGCTCGAAAAGTTTCCGATAGACCTTATTGCATATTTAGCTTTTATCCTCCAGGTTACTCAACCAGCACGATCTATGGCTGAAAGAATAAAGGTCAATGTCAGCGGGCGTTGCTTCGAAGTGAGCAAATCGGTGCTGAAAAAACACCCTGACTCCACTCTGTCCAAAATAGCGCAGTCAGCCTCCACTTCCGATGACATATTCTTTGAACGACCGGCGGCAATCTTCGAAGCAATTTTGACCTTCTACCAGACGGACGAGCTACACATGCCTAATAACGTCTGTCCAGCGACCTTCAAAAACGAGCTGGAGTTCTGGGGTTTTTCGCCCCATCTTCTCCAGTCTTGCTGCAAAAGAACGTTCATCAGGTTCGGTCTGGATCAGGAGAAGATGGTCATGTTCGAACAGTTTACAGCGCCAAAGAAAACTATCAAGGAAGGAACTGGCCCGTGGTCCGATTTCAAATACAGAGTGTGGCGGATCACTGATTGGCCTTTTTCCAGTGTAGCCGCAAAGGTTCGTCCTAACATTCACAAACAGTTACAGTTCATTTTGTTTAACATTAGATAATTTAGATTTTTAGTCTTAGAGAGGAAACCTACTATACGTTTTCCATTAGTAGCAAGTGATCATTTATATGCACCATCCCACAGAAATGACAGCACATACAACGGCCTCTGATATATCAGTCGTGGCGCACTGGCTAACTGGAATGGGTCTACAACATTCACAAAATAATCCATAAGATAAGCCATAAGATTGTAAGGTATTTAACAAAAATTTACTTTATTTTTGCACACAAATACAAGACTATCCGCATGCTTACTCGTATATAGTGGAACAGCTACAGGAGCGTAAACTGGGGGGGGGGGGGGGGTGTGATCGGGAGTTCGAACAAAACCCCTCTTGCTGAGGCTAAAACATTTGTTTTTCACATTGCAATATTATGCTTGTTATATAGGTGTCCAGAGCAAATGTAAACAAAACAGTCCACTAGGTTCATATTCGACCCCCACCCTCAGGTTCAGACCACTCTACGCCCCTGAACCACTTGATGGATCTGGGGGGGGGGGGGGGGGGGGGGGGGGGTGGACGTGACGTAGCACAGTAGTAAAGCGCTCGCCTGATGCACGGTCGGTCTAGGATCGATCACCGACTAGGATCGATCTCCGTCGGTGGGCCCATGGGATATTTCTCGTTCCAGCCAGTGCACCACGACTGGTATATTAAAGGCCGTGTTATGTGCTATCCTGCCTGTGGGATGGTGCATATAACAAATCGCTTGATATTAATGGAAATAGAAGGTAGCGAGTTTCCTAATACTATATATATGTAAAAATTATCAAATGTTTGACATCCAATAGCCAATGATTATTAAAACTACATTCCCTGGAATATTTTTATTATTTAAGCATATAGAACAGAAAATCCAATTATGTTTGGTGCATATATGAAGCCGCACTCCGCATTTGTTTCACTACGCTGGCTTATCCAGGTCAAAAACAAAGCCAGTATTTTGAAAGTGGGCCACTTTTGACGGGCTCCTATCGATCTCGGTTTTCATTGGCTTATCACAAGTATAGAATTCCCCAACAAGAGATCACGTGAGATTTCGCAATTTTTGAACAAATTTAACTGTCTTGATTGAGGGGTCGTCTCATATCTCCAAAACATATTTATATCCATAGAGGTATGGTACAACGCCTTTCCAGGGGTCGGTGAGTGGGGGATTTGCCTTGAAATTTTGACAGTGGCCAGCTGTTGGCATACGCGTTACATGTAAGGGGGTGTTACTAATTACGTAACGCTCTAGGAGTAGAGGAAGAGGGTACTGTGTTCGATTTACGTAACATTTTCAAGACTATATGTTATTTTTATTCATTACTTAGACCTAAAAAGGTGTTTTTTGGAAATGCGCGATCAGTCTAGGATCGATCCCCATTGGCGGGTGTACAGAAAGACCATGGTATGTGATATCCTGTCTGTGGGATGGTACATATAAACGATCCCTTGCTAACAAAAAAATGTAGCGGGTTTCCAAGGCGCGTGTGCAGGGATTTCAGCGGGGTTGGGGTTATAGACTGTGTTCAGCGAAGTTTATATGGGGCCATGCTCCCCCAAAAAATACATTTCAATTTTTTTTTAAACTTGGGCAAGTAAGGGTTTCGACCTCCAATACCCTCCCCCTGCAAATGCACCCGATTCCTCTCTAAGATTATGTCAAAATTATCAAATGTTAGACATTCAACAGCAGATGGAAGGAAGGATAGGATATGTTTTATTTAACGACGCACTCAAAACATTTTATTTACGGTTGTATGGGGTCGGATGATTATTAAATAAATATGCTCTAACTTTGATGTCGTTAAACACACCCCCCCCCCCCCCCCCCCCCCCAACTTTACGTAAAATTAAGAAGTGAAAACGTTCATTGTCTACTTTAGTATATTTTATTTTTAAAATATATACATGATCAATGTGTTACTAGTATACAAACTAAATTTTGAAAGTTCTACTAACACTTTATAAAATATCAATTCTGAAATAGGAAGGTACGACTGTCGATAATACGTTGTCAAGATCAAACCGGTTTTAACTAAAGACTCTAGTACCGTATCCTCAACCGAACGTTCTTCGTACAGCGCAAAATTTCTCTTTTAATTTTTTGAGACGAACCCTACAATTTTAAATCGGCAAACGCACGTGTTAACTGAAACTGACAACAGCTGTCGATTGTGCTTTGCCGAAGTATGGCTGCACAGGCGACGAATCAAGCGTATACGTTTGACGATATCCGTTCATAGCGAACACACACGACTTTTTAAAAAGTGCATTTGAGCTTGTATTTCACATGTGTACATGATGTTATAATATGGTGACCAGAGAATGTAACTTTAAATCAATGTGTTGTAGTGGTGTCGTTAAACAAAACAACCCTTATCTTCTACTAGCCACATATGCTGACCAACTGAAACTTGATTAGCAGCTAATATTTAACAACTAAAATTTGAATAGCAATCTTTAACTTTTACAAATCGTCTGCTTATTTGCAGGTTTATTTCGTGATCGCCTCACTGCTAGTGGTCACGTCCACGTTCCTGGTCATTGTGGCAACACACCCGCTGTTTAAACACGCGCTGACACGGGACGAGTGGCGCCAGTACTGGGCAGACGACTGGGACCTGCACAGCGATGAAGTGGAGAAATACCTCAAGATCGGCGCGGACCGGGACAACTCGACCGACAACAACTTCACCCTCGGCGAGGAGGAGCTAGAAACGCTGAAGAGGCTGTCAGCCACGCACTACTCCATCAGGTACAGAATTAGGTCTCACTACACAGATCACTTCCGGGTGAGAGTTCATTCATCACGGTACACTATTGTGACATATGTTGTGGTTCACATATTCACTTCTAGGAATTGAGGAAGAATTAAAACAATATGTATGTTTAATGGTAAGCCTTCTGGCTGTATTTTGCCCATGTTATTTTGTAATATGATGCATTGACCTTTTGGAACATGGGTGTATAGCGCAAGAGACATCCGGAGTGAATCGGTTAATTACCTGTTAGGACCAGTGTGACAGCCAGATGCGGTCATATAGCAAAGAACTGAGACGAAAATGTTCTCAATTTTGGAGTGAAAATGAATGCTTACATAATGTATGTTCGCAATGGTGTATGTTGTTAGTGCCAACGAGAACCCGTTCTGTTGGCAATCTTCATTTGAAGTTGGGCAGTTTAACATGGGTTTCAATGACAGATGACATCTGTGTAGTGAGACCTTAGAGAATAATCTAGTTACGAGGCAATAACAATTATCTTGCACGAGAGCAAGATAAACAATATTGCCGAGTGGCGGGTTGGGTATTCCATTTAGTACCCATTATCAATCTTTTTCATTTTATGAAGATTTTCAAACGATACTTTTATTGAAAATAAGTTTACAAGTTGAGAACAAGAGACATAGTTGCGTCATAACTGTGACGTACGTATCGCTGGTGACGTAAGTTAGTTGTTGACATGACTGCTACCATGGAAACTAAGACATCAAAGTCTATAGCGAAGCACTGATTATGACGTCAAAACGTATCTAGGGGAGAAGAAAAAATATTTCCCTAGGGAAAGATCATTTTTCTTCCCCCACTTCCTGTATGCCCATGTCGGTAATAAGGGGAATTATTTTTACAGCTCTTTGAAATTAGGGCTTCAAAAGCTATCTTCGATTCACCTATATATGGGGTAGGGATGACAAATTTAAGGTTTTGGTCACTTGTAGTCTTTTTATGTCAATGAAAATTAGCAAGAAGTTACAAAAATCATTACGCTTTACTGTTGTCAATGGAAGGATCTGTGGTGACATGGGTTAGAATCCTGAAGATGACAATAAACATTCATGATAACTGTATTCAACCCATTCATTCAGCAATCATAAAGGATTAACAAATTTAATTTTATAATAATGAAAATTGATAGAATGTTACATAAGTGATTACCTTTCGAATTCATCAGAACATTTGAAACTGCTTGAAATTAACTTTTATTTCATCTTCATTACAGGTACTAATAATTTGGTATGAATTTCAGGAGATAATTACTTAAGCATCAGATAATGATTACAACTTGGAGAAGGGGAGGGAGAAGTTGTATAATAATTTGATTTTAATGTGGGTGCCAATGGATTATCTTTGTAAAAACATTTGATCAGATCCCTTAATGTCGTAGCTTTTATATTACTCCTGGCATATGCTAGTCTACTTGGAGATCAAATGCGCATTGTAGACGGCAATGTGCTTCTGTAGTACATAAGGTAGGAATGCAACACTTAATGGGACATCTTCAAGCAGTATTTATTTAACTTTATACAGTACTTTGGCCAGTGTATTTTCATATTTCATGGAAATCCTCAGTTATCAACTAAGGATCACAAATATGAGTGATGCAATCAGATCAGTTTGTAGTGATCATCAAAGAAGTGAACTTGTCTAGCTACCTGAACAAGGACCAGAAAGCATTCTTTGCTAACTTCACAATTAAAGTTACTTTCATTGTTGTGGTCATTCATCATTTGAAACACAAAGAGATGCTGATAAGGTGCACTAGATTATGTCGGCAGTCTGCAAACTGTTAATTAGCTATAACTGACATGCACATTTTGGTATTGTTTCTGAATAACTGTAAATATGATAAAACTAACATATGTGTCAATAATATTATGAACAACGGAAGAAAAAAAACTAGTGGGCTCCTATTGAATTTATTTTATAAAAGATGTTCATCAAAGGTTAACCCGGTATTAAAACTTAGAAAACACGCTTTCTATACATATATTTAACATGACATTGTCTACATTTGGATGTACCAATAGTAAGCTGATGGAAGCTATAGATCAATTCAAGAAACAACAACTGACATATTTTATTCATTTAATACGCAAGACACTATCAAAATACTTTCTATAGCTTTATTCAATTCAGTGGAATGACGTCAACGATAATTCGCTTTCACAAGTACCAGACATTGATTGTGTAGTCAAACATCTTGGAATGGCAAATGATGCCTCTAACAGTATATAAGTTACACAGACTATGCGGTGGATGAACTTGGACAATGAAATGGTTGGTCCATGTTCACGAGGTTTGCAACGTGGTTGATTTGAACTTGAATCTATAATGGCAGACATGGACAAAACACTAGAGAGTTTGAAATCCACTAGATGCACTGAAAAACTCAAATCCCGAACAAACCTGTTGACTTATTAATGCAAAGAATTAAATCTGCAGAAGCGTCAGTTCTGGAAATTGCTACTGAGTGATATATTAAAACTGTTGCAACCATTGCTGAATAACTGGGTGCATGAAAAGATTGAAAATAACTTAATATCAAAACAAACTGTCCTCTTTAAATGTTTTTGACAAGTTAAAATAACTAAAGTAGTGTCGGAAACAAAATAAAAATGATTTTCGTTGATTATTTCTTTCATATTAAACTGACAAGTAAATATTTTGTAAATATCTATTTACTGATACTCTACCTAATTTAGCATTTACTAGTTTGGGTTCTCATTCATGTAAAAGATGGTGTTTACTCTTGAAAAGTAGTATCAGGGCCTGTATGGCGCCATGACCTACTTTCAGTGACCTTGACCTTGATGACGTCACGACCGTGACCTCGTCCTACTGGCCCTGACCTACTTAGACTGGCCTTGACCTTGATGACGTCACGGACTACTGTGCCGTGTGCAACGTCCTACTGGCCCGGCCCCGACCTACTTAGACTGACCTTGACTTACTTAGACTGGCCTACTGTGCCGCGTGCAACGTCCTACTGACCCGGCCCTGACCTACTTAGACCGGCCCCTGACCTACTTAGACTGGCCCCTGACCTACTTAGAGTGGCACGAAAGAGTATAAAAAGGCTAGATACGGTTTCATTGTCATTCGCTCGCCGAAAACGACCAGATATACGTTCGTTTTACTAGAGAACAGACGTGTTTTATGATTCTGACATTCTTGTGGCTTGTTGCACTCTATCTGGAACGAAGAAGATGGCATCGGGATATTCGAGCAGTCTTAGTAGCAGCAGCAGCGACGAGGACGACGTCTTGGTCTGCAAATGTTCAGAAAGACATACAGTCAAAAGAGTGACTACCAAACCTGAAGAACAGTTCATGGATCAAACGGATGCTGCCTGTGACAATATGGATGAAGATGGTGAAATCAAAGAAGCCACAGATCAGTCGGATGCCGCCCGTGACACAGACGCTGCCTGGGATGAAGAAGACTGCTGTTCGAGACGTTACCTGTTCTGTCATCATCCCGAAATGAGACATTTCTATACCCGGATGCAGACATTTGGATGGTGGCCCATACAGTTACGCCAGAAACCGAGGGAGCTCGCCAAGGCCGGTTTCTTCTACACGGGAGATCACGATGCCGTCGTCTGTTACTGTTGCGGACTACGTGCCTACCGATGGCAGAGAATGGACGACCCAGTGATGGAACATTACAGACTGTCCCCGAGATGCTCCCATGTGAACAATGTGTTCAGACATTATCAGTTTTAAACACGCGTGAGACACGTGTTTTTGTCACTATGTTTTGTCATATATTTTATGTACTACATTTTTGTTGTTTAGTAATAAAATTTTGCGTTGTATCCTTCCGTTACTTATAAATAGCATGACTTTGTGACATGTATGTTAGTTGAGAACCATGTCTCGGTGGGAAAGGTACCTAGAGTCTATTTACTACGATGTAAAACATCCTGGGAGTTATGCAGGTCCTAGTAAACTGTATCAAGCTGTTAAAGCAGAGGGTAAATTTAAAATTCCTCTGACACGTATTAAATCATGGTTGAAAGGTCAAGAGACCTATACCATGACACATCAAGTGAGGCGAAAGTTTCCACGTAATACCTATGTTGTGGAAGGGTTAGACAGTCACTGGCAATCCGATCTAATGGATATGGTCAGTTTGGCTAAATACAATGAAGGGGTGAGATACCTCATGGTGATCATTGACCTGTTCTCCGGGTACTTGTGGGTGCTACCACTCAAGTCGAAAACGGGGAACGACGTGGTAGAGACTTTGACAGAATTCTGGAAATTAGAGTCCAGAAAACCCAAATTGTTTCAGTCCGATTCAGGGTCAGAATACAAGAACCATAAGGTCAAAGCATTGTTGAAGTCGCATGGCATAACGCAGCTGTTTGCTCTAAATGAAACCAAAGCAAGTTATGCCGAACGGGTCATTAAGACCATCAAAATGCGTCTCTATCGCTACATGTTAAAAAAACTTTACTTACAAGTACATGGATGTTCTAGAGAAAGTCGTCTATAGCTATAACCACACCAAGCATCGAATGTTAGGTCAAACACCAGTCAGTGTCAACCAAACGAACGAAGGAGAGGTCCGTCTGTCTCAGTACCTGATCAAACCTAAAAAGGCAATCCACAAAAAGAAGTTTACATTTAACATAGGTGATAAAGTACGAGTCAGTCATCTTCGGGGCACCTTTGATCGGGAATACCAAGAGAAATGGTCTGGCGAAATATTTACCATTGAGAAAAGGTACTGGTCTCAAGGTAAAGACTTGTACAAATTAAAGGACTGGGGTGGTGATGCCATCGAAGGGACATTCTATGCAGCTGAACTTCAGAAGGTAAATGAGAATCCTGATCAACTGTACCGTATCCAAGACATTGTGAAAAGGAGAATACGGAACAAACAGAAAGAAGTGTTGGTGAAATGGCTTCACTGGCCTAAGAAGTACAATTCGTGGATTCCAGAAGCAGACGTTGTTCGATATCAGACAGTATAAAAGACCTCAGCACATGTTTGACTTTTCATTATCATGGAAGAAATTGTAGAGACACAACCTCTGTCAAGAAGTCATTCGGGTGATACCTGGACATTTTTTGGTAAACGTGTGGCCAAATCGGAAACGGTATTTTTCTCTCAAATCATCATCATATACGTGGTGGTGATTACGTGTATCATCAACTTATCTCTTCATCAAGGTAATTCTAACTTGTGGACAGCACTACTCAGCAGTAGCTTGGGTTATTTGCTGCCAAATCCCAAGATCAAAACGAATAAGCACCATGGATAAGTACATTACCATTCGAAGTACAGACAGTACGTCTTACTTTCCCGACAACACACACTGGTCTTTTAGAGTCAATCTATATGACAGACTACATCTCGGAAAAAAGTGGGTGGTAGCAGCCACCACCACCACCACCACAGCAGCAGCAGCCACCACCACCACCACCACCACCACCACCACAGCAGCAGCCACCACCACCACCACCACCACAGCAGCAGCCACCACCACCACCACCACCACCACCACAGCAGCAGCCACCACCACCATCACCACCACCACCACCACCACCACCGCAGCAGCAGCCACCACCACCACCACCACCATTGAGTATATATTTTAAATTGATATTTTAAATTATTAATATTGCTCGTCATTCTTTTATTTCAATATCACAATCTACTGAATGTAAAACATTTTTTTGTATACGAACACAATGAAAGGGGATTGTTTCAATGAACTGTTACAAAGTATAACATGTGACACGCTTAGCACTGATAGCAGTCAGAGACGGATCCCTGGGGTGTGCAACCAGAGGGGTGCTGTCGAAGTACTGAATGACGTTGACAGTCATTGCGCTCACTATCATTTTGTGTTCGATCATTATCCCATGTTTATATGTTAACTTTAAATTATTTTGTTGAAGTATTCAACTGACACGTAAACGGTGTTGTCTTATCAGTATCGAATACCATTTTAGCATGGGACCCTGGTAAGTCAAGGTACTTAATAATTGTATTAATATATTTTTAAACTGCTTTGTAAATTTATTATAATTATTAATCAAATACAAAATTTAATTGTTACTTGAACCAACAATGCAGAAAAATATACATATTTGATGTAATCAAAAGTACACACGTGCTTACAATCGGTCTACCCCCGCCCACTAAACGAAAAAAACACGATTCGTGTTATTTACTATGTTCAAGAATAGAAGCGTAAAACGTTATAAAAACAAAGTATATAGCTGCAATTTGCTTGGTTGAATTTATATCTTAAAGAAATCAATAAAAAAAAAACTGTTTTTATGAAAAAACATGATTGATTTAGCGGTCAGCAGATTGCTACATGGTGTTTAAAAAATATTGCTTGCAAGATAAGGTGGGACAAAATTCTTTTTTGTTTTTTTTTAAATAGGTTTGATTATTTCTAATTGTATTGATCTACATCTTAGTTTACGTTTTCAAATTTTAGCGCCCTTATTTGCTTGCATGAAAAAACGATTGACGTGTGACCTTACATTTTTGCTGACGTCACTCGCTAATGCGTAAAAATAAACATGCAGACGACACTTCGATAGATATTTTGGGCATGATCGCCATAAATTACGAAAACTACAAATGTTTTAATTGTCATACGGGTCATGTGTTTTTGATCTATTTTGGTTCCTGTGTAGAAAAACTAATTTTTAAGGTAAAATGTAACAAATAATTGGATATACATAACATTTCTTAGCTATTTGACTGTCTACACATCTTACAGACTTAGAACGTAAACAAACGGTAGGTGGTGTATTACTTTAAAAAGAGGTGAAATCCTAAATGACACGACTTAATAGAGACAACGACTCAACAGGGGTGAGAGTATAACACGTTTATAATGTTTGAATGACGTCAGTCTTTGAATGACGTTGCATACAAGAACAACTGCTTCCGTTTTCAGAAGGCAGGAAACTTTCAATGTAAAAATGTTATTTATTTCACCGTGCTTGAAGAAAGAACGATTTTCAAAAAGTACCATTTGTTAAAACGTTATATTTGTCCACCACTGCAAACACATAGATCTTCAAACTAAATCAGTATAAGAAAATTAACTTACTATTTTCAAGTCTTGATCCAGTCGATTTCTAACAGTGACAAAATCTCTCAAAATTATCCAAATGAATCTTCTTTCTTCTAACAATGACGAAATATCTCAAACGAATCTCCTAACAATGACGTAGTAGATGTGATCGTTTTCGGCGAGCGAATGACAATGAAACCGTATCTAGCCTTTTTATACTCTTTCGTGTTAGTCCAAGTAGGTCAGGGGCCGGTCTAAGTAGGTCAGGGGCCGGTCTAAGTAGGTCAGGGCGGGTCAGTAGGACGTTGCACGCGGCACAGTAGGCCAGTCTAAGTAGGTCAAGGTTAGTCTAAGTAGGTCGGGGCCGGGCCAGTAGGACGTTGCACACGGCACAGTAGTCCGTGACGTCATCAAGGTCAGTCTAAGTAGGTCAGGGCCAGTAGGACGAGGTCACGGGGCCGTGACGTCATCAAGGTCAAGGTCACGGAAAGTAGGTCATGGCGCCATACAGGCCCTGATACTACTTTGAAATTAAAAGAAAAATGTCAGTAAGCAGGTGATTTGTTCACTTTATTGAAACAGACTATAACAAATTTTAATCGACATGTGTTTCATTGCTTTTGCAATATGTGAGGGTCCGTCTCTGATGACGGTTTACTCCTATCCCTCTCCAAATATTTGTAGACATTTGTAAGTAACTTTTGAGCAAAACTGTCAATGACTATTCTGAGTGTGTGATCTATTATACGGGTATTAAAGGTGCTATATCTCAAAGTTGCATAATGACAGCTATTGCAAATAATTTTTAAAATTAAATTTTGTTTTAAAATTTAAAGACTACACCTTCAACTATATTCCCATAAATGATTACAACGAAATAATTTTATTTACTAGTAGAAAATACATTTTTATTGGAGAATCTTTATCACAAACAGATGCTCACATATAAATATGGCATGGCATGGCATGGTATGGTATAGAGATTAACGCGCACATTCAGAGCAAGCTGTTTTACCGTATGCCTGTTAAGGGCACAGGTGCCGGCGTCTGCCGGCTTCTCCGTCCAAGACAGGAAAGGGTTGGGATGTGTGGCAGAAGGGACCGCCTGTACTGGCAGGTGCAAGAGAGCACAAGCAGCCTGACCGGGGTCGGTAGCAGGCGGAGTGTTGAAATGGGTGTTATGGAATGTAGAATGTCCTGTAGGATTAATGCCAAAGAGGAAAAGAAGGAAGGAAGGAAATGTTTTATTTAATGGCGCACTCAACACATTTTATTTACGGTTATATGGCGTCAGACATATGGTAAAGGGAAAAGGTGCGCAATTTGAATGAAGGAAATTTGTCGCATTTTTGATCGGTCCGCTGAATGGAAAGGGGGCAGCTATATATGTTTTGGAACTTAGTTTGCAGAGAGAATAACTTTGATATAGCACCTTGAAATAATTGCAAGATTGTGTGAATTTCTAAAGTACTTATATTGAATTTATATTCACTAAATATCTGGTCATAATTAATAATTTATGCTGCAAATCAAAATACTCTGTCAACTTGCAGTTTTAAATTAAAAGTTATTTTAAGGGTAAATGAAACTGACACATGTCCATTAAAAGTGTTATAGTCTGTTCCAATTTACCTGTTTAGTGATATCTTTCTTTTAATTTCAAGAGTAAACAAAATCGTTTACATTAATGAAAGCCCAAATAAGTAAATGCTAAATTACGTAGAGTATCATTAAATAGATATTTACAAAATATTTACTTGTCAGTTTAATATGAAAGAAATAATCAACGAAAACGATTTTTAATCCATTTCCGAGGCTACTTTAGAAAACGATATTGTCGTTTTCCTCGCTAGAATGGCCGCCATCTTCATGATTGTGTAATCATACCAAGTTTAACCATAGACTCCAGTAAAGGGTAATCATTTATGTAACATTCTACCAGTTTTCATTATTATAAAATAAAATGTGTTAGTCCTTTAGTGAATGAAAAGGTTGAATACAATTATTATGAACGTTTATTGTCGTTTTCAGGATTCGAACCCATGTCACCACAGATCTAATTACCTAACAAATTCAGACCAAATCATTAGTATCTTTAATAGAGATAAATAAAACTGCATTACAATTAGTTTCAGTTACTTTTGATTAATTAGAATGACTTGAACTGACCACCAAACAATATTTTAGTTTTTCCTGCCAAAATGGTAGCCATCTTGGATTTGATCATGATAACATCATCATATCAAGTCCCTCCAAAGCGTAATTATTTTTGTAACTTCTTGCCAATGTTCATTGACATTAAAAGATAACAAGTGACTGAAACTGTAAGTTAGTTATCCCTACTACGTATCTCGGTGAATCTAAGATTGGTTTTGAAGCCTTAATTTCAAAGTGCCGTGAAAAACATTCCCCAAGCTGTAAAACAAATTCCTCAAGCCCCAGACATTGGAATTTGTTTCTGGAACACTATGGGGTGTACCGATTCAGAAAAATATAGAATTAATTTTCCTTTACTTTTTTTCCCCACAATATGTTCATTTTGTATTTATACAACAAGACTACAATATCTTTCTCTTTGCCAAATATCGAGGTAGCCATATGTTAAGCACCAAAATAGTTTGAAAAAATGCTCAGGCGACAATAAAGACATTCAGTCAGATAGTTGACCTAATTAATGACCCACCAAAGTATTATCTGAAAATATATACATTTAATTTGCCCCTAAAAGTACTTTATTTAACCATGCACGTAATAACCATATTCCAGTTATTATCGATATTTTATAAAAATAAATGAATTATGTGGACGGTCCATAATTCAGGGAAAAATAACTTCTGAGAGAAGAGTTCCAAGATTTAAAAATGAAGCGTGTTCTCTGGTTATCATGGGATTCCCTCGATCGTGGTTCATTTCAAATGTTTTGGATTATACAGTAACGAGGTTTAGTATTCGGAATGAATGCAATTTCCATATTTCGAGAAATAAGGTCCACTGAATCAGTGAGCGAATGCCTTTAACCAAATATTCGTTTCCTTCCACCAGGTACACGGGCTACTTCTGCACCGCCTTCTTCACGACAGAGCTCTGTGTCCGTCTCATTGTCTGTCCGTCCATCCACGCATTCTTCAAATCATTTCTCAACATCGTCGATGCCCTCGCTGTGATCGTCGCCATCGTGGAGTTGGTCGCCAACGTGATCGTGTCGACGGAGCTGTTCGAGACGACGTACGTGGACGTGTTGAGCTGTTTCCAGATCCTACGCGTGCTGCGACTCTACCGTCTGACGAGCCACATCACCGGGGCCCGCGTGCTCAGCTACGCCGTGCGGATATCAGTCAACGAACTCGTCTTCATGGCGCTGCTACTGACCATCAACACGGTCATCTTCGGCACCGTCGCCTACTACGCCGACCAGAGCAACATGAAGAACATCCTGAGGGCCTGCTGGTGGGCCGTGATCACCATGACGACCGTGGGATACGGAGATATAGTTCCCTCGACAGCGGTCGGCAAACTGGTAGGAGTGCTGTGCGCGGCAATGGGGATCATGGTCATAGCCATCACCGTTCCCCTGTTTGTAAATAACTTTCTCACCTATTACGTGTACGCTGACCTTCAGCCCGACCCGGCGAGTAAAGTGAACGCCAAACAGTCAAAAAGACGTACAGGTAGTATGACCAGGAGCAAAGTTCATCAATGTACCCCAGAACGAGGCAGTGATACCCCAATCACCATAGTAACAGAATGTTGATTTTTCACAAATGGAAATACCACAAAATGAAACAGTGATACCTCAATCACCATAGTAACTGAATGTTAATTTTTCACATATGGATATACCCCAAAACGTAACAGTGATGCCATAGTAACTAAATGTTGATTTTTCACAAATGGAAATACCCTAAAACGTAACAGTGATACCTCAATCACCATAGTAACTGAATGTTGATTTTTCACAAATTTTATCAATAATCACTGGGAGACAATCAAACAGACTATTTGTCTATACGACCGACAAGAGGAAAATGCAGTTTTAACTTCGACCAAATATTTTAAGTAGCAAAACAGCATGTTGGAATCGCAGCCAATTAGCAGTGTATAGGTGACGAATTTAGTTTCTTTATGTTTTGGAGCTAGAACGAATTTTACCGTTAGGTTTTGCAATTACTTGTATGGTGTAAAAACACGAGTGATTCCTTTACCTAGATGGAACTGAATGCTACACCATGTTGCCTGTATGCCGAGTTTGATGAGTTGCTTCCTTTTCCGGTCCCCTCGAAATAAATGGTGGTAAAATTTCAAAATCTAGGTGCCGAACGTTTTGTTAGCAGAAGGATGTCACAGGGGATATTCTTTTCATCAAAGATAGACAATTAAACTTTTTTAAGGGTGTGGAGGGGGTGAATTGCTACATGTACAAAGCCTAATGTTTCTATGTTCGACTTAGTAAAATAAACAAAGTCAAGACCCCTGTAATAGAATATATTTAAGCTCTCATACTAGAGTATATCTTGGCATTATAGCTGTTAGGAAGTTTATAAACAGATAACTGCAATCCACTTTGTAAAATGCATATTTTAATGTAGAAAAATTTACAAAATCATTATAAAAATAACAGTTATGTACAAAGGAGACTTGTGTTTTGTAGACTTTTTTCATAGCAAAATGGAATCGATACCTCTCTTATATGAGAGGTAGTGGAATGTGCTTCCCTGTTAGGCAAAACTATAATGCAGCTTAAAAGCAGTGACATAAATTTCTAGTATTTTATTATAAACAACCCCTCGAATGTATTTATGAAATATTATTTTCGTGCTGGAATGTCGTTAAACATTCATTTATTCCCCTTGCCAACAAGCCAAGGTACGCCACTACTTACCACCCTCCTTTTTTGCCCCCCCCCCCCCCCTCTCTCTCCAAGCCTTCTTAAACCCACGTCCACCACTGGTATAATCTTGTTTAAGATCTGTTTATACAGAAAGTGAACGCGAATGCGACCACTGCGACTTTTCGCTCTAGAGGCAATATCTGCTACTTTTCGCTCTAGATGCAATATTCGCGACTTTTCGCTCTAGAGGCAATATCTGCGACTTTTCGCTCTAGATGCAATATTTGCCACTTTTCGCTCTAGATGCAATATCTGCGACTTTTCGCTTTAGAGGCAAATTCTGCCACTTTTCGCACGAACCTAAAGACGGAATAAACGCTTTTATTAAAAATGGCCTTCAGCAATCCAAAGTGACAGCCGCGGTCGTTCTCGCGTTAACGTTCGCGTTCGCTTTGTGTATAAACAGGCCTTTACGATCGTAATTTACGAATCTTCTTGATAAAGCCAATACAGTTAATATAGAACAATTGTATTACTCACACAATGCACCAGTATAGTTTTTAAAATGTGCCCTGTTTTACGATCGATACTTATTTCAATGATTGTTTTTCACATATATCTTATAATTCTCCGATAAAAACAAAATACTTGTTCACAATGGTTCATGTCAGTGGAATTATGGGTAATCGCAGGTGGAGCTCGGCCATTTTTAGGCTATCACGAGATTGCTGGAAACTCTGACGTCACGTCACGTGCACTGTATACGTGAATATAGTCCAGCTGTATGTTAGATTAACAGTCGTTCCTGCCAGTATGTCATCACACAGAAACAATATATCACAATTATATGAAGCCGTCCAAATAACCTTGACCTCGCTAGTCTTTGTGGCCACCTCTTTGGAACATGATCTTTTCAAGAGTGAGAAACGGGGATTCGAAGATCATGGACAGACCGAACGCCGCCATGTAAGTTGTACACACGTGTCCCATGTACAGGTAAGCCTAAAAAAAACAAAAAAAAATATATATACTGCTATTTCGCTACATACAATAACGCTGTCCCCTATTTCAGTTTACTTAAAGACACACATGACGACTGATTTATTGGTAAGCCTATGTTGTATGAAGGCTGCAGACAGTAACTGTTGATAGCAATGACACGCAGTGTATTCAAACTGTAGCTGTTTGTATTTTGCATTAGGAAATGATGCACTGCCAGTGTACAATGACGGTACGCCACATTAAGCATCTCAAGGAAACTAGAAAAAGATATCTTTGGATGAAGAAATGTGATGGAATCATTTCGATTCCATCCTGAACTTTTGTTATAATTTCTTCGAGATGTTGACTTTTATTATAAATTTTAATATTACCTATCTGTGATAGTTGTATTTTTGCAGAGTTCTTTACACTGTATTTTTATTTAACTCTTTAATTTTTATATTAATGTTGATCATCACATTATTTTTGCATTTACCATAGTGTGACACCCAATAGCCCATGCATTTTTTGTGCTGGGGTGTCGTTATTACATTTATTCTATTCTATTCTTAAAATGATGTGACAGTTAGGCGAGATTGTAACTTTAAGATCAGTGTGTTCATGAGAGTCGTCGTTCGCGGACGCTCGCAACTTGTTCAATAAAATCTACTTTCAGCGACAAAGAGAAATACAGACGTTCGTGAAAGGTTGTAATCAGTGTAAAACCCACTGTAGCGAGCTTTTCGTGTAGCTCGATATTATATTGTACACATCATTCGGACCAGGCGCGAATCCGGAGGTGGGAATGTGCTGTGTTGTGTACGTACCATCCTCTCGAATTTCGAAGTGCCTCGAATCATTCAATGAATACAAAGAACGTGTGTGTTTTTAATGAGGGATATGCATATCAAACATCTTTATAACTGTACACTGGCGTAGGAAGCTTTTCCAATTTGTAGCATCAGCGATGGTTTTTATATATTTATACATGTATTTATATGTATATATGTGTGTGTGCCTCCCCACGTTTTGGCACCTTCCCTCGTGCTGTAGACAAATGTATATAATATGTTTCGATTGACCGCACTGCACCTATTCACACATAATTTAAGGTACATTGTTCTACACAATGATAGTACATGTATATATAATAATAATAATAATAATAATAATAATACATGTAATAATAATTACTATTATTATTAGTAGTAGTAGTATTTTAATATTTGATACATTTTTATTTCATTCTGTACGTTGTTTTAAAATTTTGTCCAACAGTTTACAACCAATGTTTTATATTGTAAAATATGTTTGTTTTGTTTGTGTTTTTAGAAATAAATTATTGTTATTGTTATTGTATATGTAATGCATGATAGTATACTTTCGAATACTGTTGGTGCCAGTTTTCAACATTGACCCCTTTCTGAACCATGTAAGTAAATGTTTCCCCTCGTCCATAGAACCCCCACTCCGTCCCGCCCCTGTCGCCGGGTACTCACGATGTCGAAGTTGTCGATGTAGACGAGGGTCCTCTTGCTGTAGACGTAGATGATCATCATGATGGGGTGGACGAGGTAGGCGGCGTACGTCAGTCTCGACAGCGGGATGAGGCCGCCGAACGACAGGATCGAGTTAATCACGGCTGAAACACACATTAACCCTTTATACGCTCAGTAAAATATTTTTCTTACACACCCGTTGGTGAGAACATCATTCGTTATTTTTAATAACGCATATTTGTTTACACATGTATGACGTGTGTTAACAATTTCAAAACATACGACTGGCTGCTCCTAGGTGATGACCAGGCAACAGATTTTAGAAGCTATCTTAGCGCTACGGTTTCGTAAAACCGTCGTAGGCTGTGGCGTCACAACGTCGCATGCCATATCTACAACAGTTTTACTATATCGTAGCACAAGATAGCTTCGAAAAGCTGGGTTCAGATCACCAGTGCCGTACATCCAATAAAAAAACAGCAAGATCGAAATCGATTACACTGTGACGTATAGTTAACCTAACACTCATTTGTCTATGATGCGTAAGTGCAAGGGCTGTAAATAACTTTTAGTCAAAAAAGATGTTAAAATTTGCTTAAATCCTGTTTTTTGAACATATGTAAGAAATAGAATAATACATTCGTGTCCGTTAGATACCATTTATCTTTCGCTCGTTTGATATATTTTAAAACAACTCGTTGTAAGATAAATAGTATCTAACGGCCACTCATGTAGTATTCTCTATATACACACAGTTAATAATTTTATACAGTTAACCTTTTTATACATACAGTCAACCCTTTTATACGCACAATCAACCCTTTTATACACACAGTTAACAATTTTATACACACAGTTAACCCTTTATACACACAGTTATATCGCCCAATGCGTTTCTGTTAAAGAACTCATCGCCTCTACCCTTGTGACAGGCGTACACCACCCAGGCAAAACAGATCGCCCAATGTGTTTGTTAAAGAACTCGCCCCCTCTGCCCTTGTGACAGGCGTACACCACCCAGGCGAAACAGATCGCCCAATGTGTTTGTTAAAGAACTCACCCCCTCTGCCCTTGTGACAGGCGTACACCACCCAGGCGAAACAGATCGCCCAATGTGTTTGTTAAAGAATTCACCCCCTCTGCACTTGTGACAGGCGTACACCACTCAGGCGACACATATCGCCCAATGTGTTTGTTAAAGAACTCACCCCCTCTGCCCTTGTGACAGGCGTACACCACCCAGACGACACAGATCGCCCAATGTGTTTGTTCACCCCCTCTGCCCTTGTGACAGCCGTACACCACCCAGGCGAAACAGATCGCCCAATGTGTTTGTTAAAGAACTCACCCCCTCTGCCCTTGTGACAGGCGTACACCACCCAGGCGACACAGATCGCCCAATGTGTTTGTTAAAGAACTCACCCCCTCTGCCCTTGTGACAGGCGTACACCACCCAGGCGACACAGATCGCCCAGATCGGTCTCCCGAATGCCTCCTTGAACGCCAGGGCAGTGCGCGGCCACTCGTGCGCGCCATCTTTACGGTAGTCGTACGTGATGTAGGATAAAGTCAGACCACATCCGATTGCCAGGATCCAGCCAATCAGCGCAGGGATCTGAGAACAACAATAAATAAGAACGTGTTTCATTGGACACTCGGAATCTGTCTTGGGCGGAAGCTCTGGCACAAATCAGAACTCATGCCCAGGATGGACTAGCCTGAACCTTTAGTGGATATGGACACGTTAGTGTGAACATCCTTCCTTCCTTTCAAAAACAGTATCTCAACGTTACAAAATGATGTTATTCTGAAATTTTTTAATCTTAATCACAAAACAAATAAGTTTCAAGCCAGTGTAGTTATATTTTCTTATTTGTTGAATTCTGTATACTATTATACTCTTTTCCCACTACCGGCCTCGGTGGCGTCGTGGCAGGCCATCGGTCTACAGGCTGGTAGGTACTGGGTTCGGATCCCAGTCGAGGCATGGAATTTTTAACCCAGATACCGACTCCAAACCCTGAGTGAGTGCTCCGCAAGGCTCAATGGGTAGGTGTAAACCACTTGCACCGACACCAGTGATCCATAACTGGTTCAACAAAGGCCATGGTTTGTGCTATCCTGCCTGTGGGAAACGCAAATAAAAGATCCCTTGCTGCTAATCGGAAGAGTAGCCCATGTAGTGGCGACAGCGGGTTTCCTCTCAAAATCTGTGTGGTCCTTAACCATATGTCTGACGCCATATAACCGTAAATAAAATGTGTTGAGTGCGTCGTTAAATAAATCATTTCTTTCTTTCTTTCTTTTCCCACTATACCATTTTGAACAATAATCTCTATATCTCCCAGAATGTTGTAAAAATTAAAAGTAGTATCATCCTATACAAAAAACTGTAACAGGTTAAAAAAAAGCCACGGCACTAACTGAATCGATAGCCTGCTTCGGGTATCGGCGGAGTGATTGCAGCACTGTCTCGATAACACAGATATATAGTACTCACACTATTGTTTGAGGTCCGGAATTTGTAACCCAGTTCAGGTCATGTGCTGTGAACAATTTGAATGGTTTCCAACGTATCCCATCACATTCGTTTAACATTAGGCACACGCACAAAACAACTACAAAAACCCCACCACCCAACAGTTTTGGGCGGGATGTAGCACAGTGGAACAGTGATCAAATGCTTGCTAATAATGCTACTAATAGAAAAATGTAGCGGGTTTCCTTGCTAAGAGTATGTTAGAATTACCAAATGTTTGACATCCAATAGCCAATTATTAATAAATCAATGTGCTCTAATGGTGTCGTTAAACAAAACAACTTTATCTTTTAAAAACCCAGTTTGGCAATCGAACGATTTCAAGCGCCCAGTTTACGGCACTCATATTTTGGAATTGCCCTCCCTGCCTCCTATTCCAGACCAACTGAAAGGGGGCCTAAGTACCATATTGTTATGTCATTGCCATAATATAACGGAGCGTGTTGGAAACCTGACTGACCTGTCTAAGTTTAGATTTCTTGTACTTGTACATGATGTAGCCGAGGATCATGCCGACACACCAGGCCGAGACACGACACCATGGCGCTACGTACACCTCATTCCAGTAGTGTTTGTCCTTCTTTCTGTAACAAAAATAAAATCTTTTAATTTTAAAATCCTAGTTTTAGCTTAAATATTTTAAGTTTTTGAGAGGCGTAACATGGTCTATTCTGCTTTAACACAAGAGAATATCCTGCTAAATAAAAATAAAAATGTTTAGGAAAAATGTATCTGTGTATAAACAAAACGTTTTCTTGCAGTCCAAATTTGTTTAGAAGCCCAAACATGTGTTTCACCTCCCAGTATATGTAATCCATTGGACTATTTCTCGCTCCTGCCAGTGCATAACGACTAGTACATCAAAGGCCATGGTGTGTGCTATCCTGTCTAAGGGATGGTCCATATAAAAGATCCCTAATGGAAAAATGTAGAGGGTCCAAATTACCAAATGTTTGACATCCAATAGCCGATGATTAATTAATCAATGTGCTCTAGTGGTGTCGTTAAACAAAACAAACAGCTTCTTCTTCGAACATTCAAAACAGGAATTCCGTGACATGAAATGACTCGCCTGCCATACATTTCGTGTCGCTCATAAATTTCAATTTTTCTTAACATGCACAGAAATAAGCATCCATAGATGCAACTATAAATCCAGTGCCAATGCTCTAGATTATATAATGTGTGAGAAATCGACGTAAACGACAATACTCAACACTTGACCTAATAGCTAAAGTATTTAATGGAACATTAAATTTTTCAAATATAACAAAATTAACATGCGCTGTAATGAACATAATTATATAGATGGAACTACAAACCAAGTTTGATTGATCTAGGACGTACTGATCAGAACGGGAGCTGTACTTAATGTTTGAGCAAACGCAAAGGTGAACGCCGTCGCCGCGGCTGACAAAGTAATACATATTTCTCTCGATGTGTCTCTACGCCAAGGCGGGACAAAAGATGTATATTATACATTAAAATGAAGTTTGAGTTTCTACAGACATTGGTCTCACTGCACAATTCACTTCCGGGTGAGAGTTATTCATCACGGTCTACTATAGTTCCTAGTTGTGGCATATGTTGTGGTTTACATATTCACTTCTAGTAATTGGGGAAGAATTAAAACAATTTGTATTTTTCAATGATAAGCCCTCAGGTTGGATTTTGCTCATGATATTTTGTAATATTGTGCATTGATGTTTTGGGACATTATATAATGTATGTTCGCAATGGTGTGTGTTGTTAGTGCCAACGAGAACCCGTTCTATTGGCAATCTTCATTTGAAGTTGGGCAATTTAACATGGATTTTAATAGCATATGACATCTGTGTAGTGAGACCATTAGGACAACCAGAAACGTCAGTATAATACTAAACAAGGAAATTATTGAATAAGTAATGTTAGAAGTTAAAAAAAGACTATTAATCGGAAGCAGCAAACCTCAGGGCAGACCATACTTTTAACGTATGATGAGTTTCTGTTGGGTCAATTACAAAGGAATATTTATAAAACTACATATATGTAATTCAATAGAACTGTATGTATATGATCCAATTGTCAATTGATGATTTCCCCATCGATATGGCCCACTACTACTCACTGGAAGAGATCTCCGCCGTATATGTATTCTTTGTAGAAGGCTGACGCAATTCCGCCAAACATGAGGAGAACCGTCAGACTAAGTCCAATTGGAGCGTAACTGCGAGAACATCAAAAACAGTGATTGCGTCATAGAGTACTCCATTATATTTCATTTATTATCATGCTAATAAATATAAGTATCACACGGCACTGTAGTGATTGCGTCATAGAGTACATCATATTTCATTTATTGTCATGCTAATAAATATAATTATCAAATGGCGTTGTAGTATTTGCGTCATAGAGTAAACAATTATATTTTATGTATTGTCATGCTAATAAATATAATTATCACATGGCGCTGTATTGATTGCGTCATAGAGTACACCATTATATTTGATTTATTGTCCTGCTAATAAATATAATTATCACGTGGCGCTGTAGTGATTGCGTCATAGAGTACGCCATTATATTTCATTATTGTCATGCTAATAAATATAATTATCACACTAGCGCTGTAGTGGTGTCTATGTCATCGATTTAAGGCTGGTAGTTATTGACTCGAGAATGAGTTTTCAACGTTCAGTGGGGAGGTGAAAGGCTACTACACTGACTAACAATTGTCTTCCGTCTTGGATGACAGTCTAGCTAATTGGATTATAAAATCGAGATATTGATTGAAATATATAATTACATCAGACTTTCACATCTCCAGTGATTGCACTCTCAGCTGAAACAAGTAGTCGCGTAGAAACCCAACACCTGATAGCCAGTATTTTTGACGCTAGTTTTGTTTCATTTAAACGTTTTGTTTCAAAATTTAAGTACGCTGTCCTGGGCACACGCCTTAGGTATCTGGACAGTCTGTCCAGGTCAGTGGGTTGGTGATTAGTAGTTAAAAGGCTAGTTAGTATATGGTCCGAGTTTATATAGTCTTGCAGCTCAGCTTATTTATATCAAGTACAAAGACATCAATAATATAAAATCTTATATCAATACTTATAAAACTGATAGTGAGGTAATTATGTAAGTACATAGCAGTATATGTACATATACTGATTATTACACTTACGGTTGGAAGCTGTACAAGATCAAAGTAAAACTTATGAACAGAATGGGAAACGGACATGAAGTTAGACATGAAAATACTCACAAGTACATGGGTATGATCAACAGTGGAGATATCAGGTAGAACTGCATGTCATTGGATAAGTACCACGACCAACCCATACACTAGAAGAGAAACACCAATGTTATCGAAAATAAACATCATACAAAAGTCACTAACCGAATCATAAACAATAATTCACTTTGGTTTTTTTGTTTATTTGTTGTTGTTTTTTGTTTTATTTTTTTATTTTTTTTTTTTTTTTTTTTTTTGGGGGGGGGGGGGGTGGGTTGCTAGCAAATATACATTTTTATTAATCTTATTAAAAGTAAATATGATAAAAATGGCCATTTTGAATGGGAGTAGGGAGGGATTGAATCAGAGCTCAACGGACGTTTGAATGGGATTAGGGAGGGATTGAATCAGAGCTCAACGGACGTTTGAATGGGATTAGGGAGGGATTGAATCAGAGCTCAACGGACGTCTGAAATTTAAGGTCGTGTTAATGGAGTAGCGGGGCGGGACACAGCCCAGTGGTAAAGCGCTCACTTGATGCGCGGTTGGTTTAGGATCGACCCCCGTTGGTGTTATTATCTCGAATATTGGAATAATTAACAATCAAAAATAAATTTTATAATCGATCATCACATTGCCAAAACGTAACCGATCAAATTTTGATTTTAATCGATAATCGGAACACCACTCGCTAAACAGCCTGTACTTTCCTCCCAACTGGAGGTACTATAGGCCTGTTCAATTGGTTAGACTCAAAGTATTTTTGTGCAAATGTTACGTTTAATTCCTATTCAATACATGTTTTCTTTACATACGCGTGAAAACAAACCCAAACCCCGACATATTTCATATTCATATACACGTGGTCAGAATATTGTATACCCACGATTGGTAGAAGCATGGCCCTCTGCCCATTTATAAACAAAATCCAAATAAATAAAGTATTGGCAAAATTGATTCAATACACTACATGTACATGGAATGGTTACATGTATTTTTACGTACATGTTTAAAGAAAAGGTTAGACAAAGCTGGTATACAAAGAAAGAAATGTTTTATTTAACGACGCACTCAACACATTTTATTTACGGTTATATGGCGTCAGACATATGGTTTAGGACCACACAGATTTTGAGAGGAAACCCGCTGTCGCCACTACATGGGCTACTCTTCCGATTAGCAGCAAGGGATCTTTTATTAGCACTTCCCACAGGCAGGATAGCACAAACCATGGCCTTTGTTGAACCAGTTATGGATCACTGGTCGGTGCAAGTGGTTTACACCTACCCATTGAGCCTTGCGGAGCACTCACTCAGGGTTTGGAGTCGATATCTGGATTAAAAATCCCATGCCTCGACTGGGATCCGAACCCAGTACCTACCAGCCAGTAGACCGATGGCCTGCCACGACACCACCGAGGCCGGTAAGCTGGTATACATTTTACATTCCAAAACAATCATAACCTTGATTCAACGAAACAAGCTATAATGGCCTTCTCGTGTCCTAATCTTTTGTTATGCAGATCGCCGTAGTTATTTATAGGGGAATGAACCTGCATTCAAAACATACAGAGATTTTTATAAAATGGAAATAAGTCAACTTCGTGCATTTTAGATGATGAATTGTATATAAAACCTGTCGGGGTTTGGGTTTGTTTTCATGAAAATCTAAAGAACACAAGGCTTGAATAGGAATTAAACGTAACATTTGCAAAAAACGTAGGGTCAAAACAGTTCAACAGGACTATAGTCATGTAACCTATCAAAGAAAAAGTTTGTATTGTTTAACGACACCACTAGAACACATTGGTTTATTAATCATCAGCTGTTGGATGCCAAACATTTGGTATAGCCTTAGAAAGGAAACCCGCTACATTTCCATTAGTAGCAAGGGATCTTTTATACGCGCCATGCCACAAACAGTATAACACATACCACGACCTTTGATATACCAGTCGTGGCGCACTGATTGTAACGAGAAATAGCCCAGAGGACTCACCGACGGGGATCGACCCCAGACCGACCACGCATCAAGTAAGCGCTTTACCACTGGGCTTCGTCCCGCTTCCTATCAAAGAAATGCACAGTTTGTTTTACCATATCATCCACTCTGACGAGGTTGTTCACATACAACAGGTTTGTCCACCAGTTTTCTTTGCACATATCCGCAGCCTTGATAGCTTCGGGCCACAGTGGGCCAGATCCCAAATACGTGTAGAGGCAGCCAAACCCAGCCAGCACAAACATGTAGATGGGGGTCAGTCTGAAACGAAAACAAGCAAAGAGTCTTTTAAAGCTGCAATCTCGATCCCACTCCTAGTCAGTTGAAAAAGTTGTGGCCATTTGTTTTCCCGTAGCAATAAAATATGTCTTAATCAGATTAATATAAACGTGCGTTACCTTGATGGAACATAACAAGTCTCTTCACCATGTTTTATAGATTTTGTATAAAATGAAGCAAATCAGACATTCTGCTATGAGAGCGTTGATATGGCGAATGCTTAAATAATAAAAATATACTTCGGATAGCACTATGCCAAAGTTGATACTACAATATTTTATTATTTTCACATTTGTTCCTAATAAATAACTAGAAATTCATCGTTCACGCGCATAATCTTTCCATAACTAACTCAATAATAATAATTTTAGAAAGTTTTGTACTGGACGACAAGAAAATTCCCGAATAATTTGCGGCTAAATATAGCATGGTCACCATCTTTGTTTCTTTGTCTGGAAGGAATTATGGAATACACTTAGTGTGTTGAATGTGTACGCATAAAACAATGACGTCGCTAGTTGATGCGTGTAAAACACTCGAGATTCCCCCTCCTAAAACTACTAGTAAATTTAATTTTATGGTTTTTTAGAGGGAACCGCCATTATTGCAACCGTGACATAGCACCTTTAATAGAAATTAAATACAATCACGTGAGTAGACTTGCCTCCAGAACCTGTGGAAGACGAACTGCGCCAGGTAACCAGCAGACAACTTCTTCTTAGCGAGATCCTTCAGGGTGAGCCACGTGACCAGCATTCCGCTATAGACAAAGAAAAGGAATGGGTGTAACCACAGCTCAGCACGTTTTAACACTGTCGATATAGATAATAATAAGTAACAAGGCTTGTTTTACTGGCATCGGTGGTGAAGCGATTATTCCATCGGACTTAAGGCATGTAAGTACTGGGTGGGTAGGTGGGGGTCATGTCAGTACCGGCTCCAACCCAGAGTGAATGAATGAATGTTTAACGACACCCCAGCACGAAACATACATCGGCTATTACCAACCCAGAGTGACTGCACCGCTAGACTGAACGGGGAGGTGTAAGACCACGTACTTCACCGGTGTCATTATGAATGTGTCGCTAGACTGAACGGGGAGGTGTAAGACCACGTTTACAGAGTTTCACCCACTTCACCGGTGTCATTGTCAGTGTGTCTCTAGACTGAACGGGGAGGTGTAAGACCACGTTTACAGAGTTTCACCCACTTCACCGGTCACCGGAACGGGGAGGTGTCACGTTTACAGAGTTTCACCCACTTCACCGGTGTCATTGTCAGTGTGTCTCTAGACTGAACGGGGAGGTGTAAGACCACGTATACAGAGTTTCACCCACTTCACCGGTGTCATTGTCAATGTGTCTCTAGACTGAACGGGGAGGTGTAAGACCACGTATACAGAGTTCCCACTTCACCGGTGTCACAGTTCACTGAACGGGGAGGTGTAAGACCACGTTACAGAGTTTCACCCACTTCACCGGTGTCATTGTCAGTGTGTCTCTAGACTGAACGGGGAGGTGTAAGACCACGTATACAGAGTTTCACCCACTTCACCGGTGTCATTGTCAATGTGTCTCTAGACTGAACGGGGAGGTGTAAGACCACGTTTACAGAGTTTCACCCACTTCACCGGTGTCATTGTCAGTGTGTCTCTAGACTGAACGGGGAGGTGTAAGACCACGTTTACAGAGTTTCACCCACTTCACCGGTGTCATTGTCAATGTGTCTCTAGACTGAACGGGGAGGTGTAAGACCACGTATACAGAGTTTCACCCACTTCACCGGTGTCATTGTCAATGTGTCTCTAGACTGAACGGGGAGGTGTAAGACCACGTATACAGAGTTTCACCCACTTCACCGGTGTCATTGTCAATGTGTCTCTAGACTGAACGGGGAGGTGTAAGACCACGTTTACAGAGTTTCACCCACTTCACCGGTGTCATTGTCAGTGTGTCTCTAGACTGAACGGGGAGGTGTAAGACCACGTTTACAGAGTTTCACCCACTTCACCGGTGTCATTGTCAATGTGTCTCTAGACTGAACGGGGAGGTGTAAGACCACGTATACAGAGTTTCACCCACTTCACCGGTGTCATTGTCAATGTGTCTCTAGACTGAACGGGGAGGTGTAAGACCACGTATACAGAGTTTCACCCACTTCACCGGTGTCATTGTCAGTGTGTCTCTAGACTGAACGGGGAGGTGTAAGACCACGTATACAGAGTTTCACCCACTTCACCGGTGTCATTGTCAATGTGTCTCTAGACTGAACGGGGAGGTGTAAGACCACGTTTACAGAGTTTCACCCACTTCACCGGTGTCATTGTCAATGTGTCTCTAGACTGAACGGGGAGGTGTAAGACCACGTTTACAGAGTTTCACCCACTTCACCGGTGTCATTATCAATGTGTCTCTAAACTGAACGGGAAGGTGTAAGACCACGTACTTCACCGGTGTCATTATGAATGTGTCTCTGTATGACTCTGGGGCGGGACGTAGCCCAGTGGTACAGCGTTCGCTCGATGCGCGGTCAGTGTGGGATCGATCCCCATAGGGCTATTTCTCGTTCCAGCCAGTGCACCACGACTGGTATATCAAAGGCCTGGTATGTACTAATCTATCTGTGGGATGGTACATATAAAAGATCCCTTGCTGCTAATCGGAAAGAGTAGCCCATGAAGTGGCGACAGCGGTTTTCCTCTCTCAATATCTGTGTGGTCCTTAACATTATGTCTAACGCCATATAACCGTAAATAAAATGTGTTGAGTGCGTCGTTAAATAAAACATGTCTTTCTTTCTGACTGACTCTCACCTGATCATGAAGAACGTGTCCACGGAGTAATCTCCGGCCTGGACCACCTGGAAACTCAGTTCCTTTATCACGTTGTCAGCCTCCACCAGGTTCGCTGGGGAGAAACAAAACAATCATTAATATAGATGTGGTTTCCTGTTCAATACTATGTTATCTGATCACAGAGATGGTGTGTTAATCAGTATAACACCACTTTAGGACTTTAAATGTCTGAATATGCCATCTTCGAACTGACCTATTTTTTATCACGTATCTGTGTTCTGATTTCCATAGACTTGTCTTGTGCAGGTTTAGATTTATCTAACAAATCTTGGGAGTGGCAGTAATCCCACAGACGGAGTAGGAAATATGAATAGACTCGAGGAGTGGCAGTCCTCCCACATACGAAGTATGAGGCGTCATGAGGAATGGAAGTCCTCTTACAAACGAAATATGGGTCGACGAATTATGACATGGGTCGTCATGGGCAGTGGCAGTCATCCCACAGCGAATTATGACATGGGTCGTCATGGGCAGTGGCAGTCATCCCACAGACGAATTATGACATGGGTCGTCATGGGCAGTGGCAGTCATCCCACAGACGAATTATGACATGGGTCGTCATGGGCAGTGGCAGTCATCCCACAGACGAATTATGAAATGGGTCGTCATGGGAAGTGGCAGTCATCCCACAGACGAATTATGAAATGGGTCGTCATGGGGAGTGGTACTCCTAAAAAAAAGTACTAAATATGAATCGTCTCGGCAAGTGACAGTCTTCCAATAGACGTACAGCCATGAGAGTAGTCACGACTTTGTCAGAGCATAATTCCTGGACGTTGCGTCGTGTGTTTAATACGTTTTAAATGGTTTTGTTGTTCAGAGGTACTTGGGGCCGATTGAAGATGACCTAGATCTTACGTTACCGTTAGACAAGCTAGGTAAATATATAGGTAAATTGTTTTTCAAAGTTTATTAAATTGTTTTTAAAGGTTTTAAAACTTCTGTAAATAGTCAGTTTCCTAAAGTGTCAGGAGTTTGGCAGTAATCAACAGGTTTTAAGAGGCGCACATATGACGTCTTTGAAAAAACAACTAGCATAATTACCTAGATACTGGATTGTTTGTAAAAGATAGAACACTAAATTACCAGTTACTGGATTGATAGTGTTTCTAAACGGTATAACTCGGATACCAATCTGATTAAAATTAGCTCTACTGGTCTCACCAGTAGATCTAACAGCATTGCATGGACTCCCATGTCCAGGTGACATTTCATCTATAAATAACAATTTAAATATCGACTAATTAAACTTCGCCATTTATAACGTTATTCAGGAGCATACAAATTCTAAAAATATCGGTCGAGACTATTTATGCAATAGGCGAACTTGTTGGTCTATTTCAACATTGACAAAAAGCAGGTGGAAAAGTGCAGTAATAAACTGGATTGTATACTAGTATAAACAGATTTTATGGCTATACCATCACGGTTTTTTTGTTCGTCTTAAAACGAATTTTATATAAAATTTTATATTGCAATTAGTTTCAGGTATACTTCGTAATTCACCCGAATCATTTCGTATACCCTCGGCATAATCCCGAATGTTTTCAAATTCTTTTCAAATCACTGGCATGATTTTACAAGTAAGGTTTTGATTGGTCGAATGAAAGGTCAACTGGACATAAGCTCCAACGGGCTGCTGTTAGATCCACATGTAATAGTGGAGCTAATTTTAATTAGATTGCTCGGATACTTACCAGTTACTGGATTGATAGTGTTTCTAAACGGAAAAACTCGGATAATGACCAATTACTGGATTGATAGTTTCTAAACGGTATAACTCGGATACTTACAAGTTACTGGATTGATAGTGTTTCTAAACGGTATAACTCGGATACTTACAAGTAACTGGATTGATAGTGTTTCTAAACGGTATAACTCGGATACTTACCAGTTACTGGATTGATAGTGTTTCTAAACGGTATAACTCGGATACTTACCAATTACTGGATTGATAGTGTGTCTAAACGGTATAACTCGGATACTTACTGGATTGCTAGTGTTTCTAAACGGTATAACTCGGATACTTACAAGTTACTGGATTGCTAGTGTTTCTAAACAGTATAACTCGGATAATGACCAATTACTGGATTGTCTAAGAATGACAGAACAAGACAATTATTGCCGGTTACTGGGATGTCTATAAAGAAGAGAACTTTGATAATTTTTGGCTTCAAAATTTTCTATGAAACGTAGAACATGGTAATCTATGTAGAGCTTTGATAATTACCTGTTGTTGGGTTGTCTTTGACGGAAATGATGCCGTAGTTATAGGTGTGCCCGAGGATGATCCACATGATGCTGAAGAAGCGAATGCCGTGGATGCAGTGGATGGCAGACGGTGACTTTTTACAGTTCACCAGCTTCGGTACGTTGTTGTACAACGAGAACGCTTTCATTAGCTGTTCGACCACTGAAAAAACCCACCGCCAATTTGCTACTTAGATTGACTATACGCGGACGTATCAGATAGGACAGGAAAGGAAAGGATATATGAATATTTATATATTGTATGTATAAATATATGAATATGAAAGGAAGGAAATGTTTTATTTAACGACGCACTCAACACCTTTTATTTACGGCTATATGGCGTCGGACATATGGTTAAGGACCACACATATATTGAGAGAGGAAACCCGCTGTCGCCACTTCATGGGCTACTCTTTTCGATTAGCAGCAAGGGATCTTCCCACAGACAGGATAACACATACCACGGCCTTTGATATACCAGTCGTGGTGCACTGGCTGGAGTGAGAAATAGCCCAATGGGCCCACCGACGGGGATCGATCCCAGACCGACCACGCATCAAGCGAACGCTTTACCACTGGGCTACGTCCCACCCCCAGATATGACAGGAGTATCGCGTTCCCTACCAACTACAAGACATTTGAGCATTTTCAGAACAAATTCTTTCCATGCCCCCATCCCACCCCCCACCCCCAATCCTAAGTCACACCCTTATAGGTTTATACGAAATAAATGAATTGCCGTTTTACGTGCCAGCTAGCACATCGATTAATCGACGGCTGTTATATGTACAGATATATGGTCTAAAGGAGAAACCCGCTGGATGAAACAGAAGTGAATCCACCCGAGGATAATCAGGTTTGTGACTCATAGCTCGTCAGAAGTGAATCCACCCGAGGATAATCAGGTTTGTGACTCATAGCTCGCCAGGTGGAAAATCCTGTACCGAGTCACATCTGGTTAACGTAAGTGAAATAAAAACGATAAAACAAAAATACAATTTGTTGTTTGTGTTGTTAATTTGAGTTTGGAATCTGGGTTCTAACCGTTGTTGTAGATGTCTCGGAGGACAAGTGGTTAAGGTCTCCTGTTATCAAATACCATGTGAATCGGTGTAACAGGTTCGAATCCTACCAACTAACACTTTGTTGTTTTAAAAATTGGTATAGCGAGTGTAGTACCTAAAAAGCGAGTTAGCTCTGACAACTGTCTTGAGAAGAAGGTCCAAGACTGACAAAGGACGACCTGTGGATTCAGTGGTGTAATTTTGACCCACACGCCTAACTGATTGACAAGTGGGTGGAGTCACAGACAATAATATCAGTTGACAAATAGGTGGAGTCACAGACAATAATATCAATATTTCTCTAACTGACTGACAAGTGGGTGGAGTCACAGACAATGATATTAATATTTCCACAATGCTAATACCTGAAGGCGGGGGAGGTCGCCGAGGAGATTCGCTTTTCACAAAGGCGGGGACATTTTGACCTCCATTCGGCAATGTCACGGAAATGACCTCTGGTTTAGCCAGCGGGGTGTAAACGTGTTCCGGTAAGCCCTTGTCGTTTTTGTGTTCCATGTAGCCCGGAGGAAGATCGGAAACTACCGATGTCTGCACATCGCCGTTTTCCGCCACTGTTCGCTGATCTCCGTCCATCACCGTAGTCTTCTCGTCAGAGACGAATCCTATAGAGTGTAGTAACCAAATAAAATCCCATAGACAACACCTTAACGCATATACAATATATAAACCAAACTGTGACCCATAAATATGAATACTACAACCCCTCCCGCAAGTATTAACTGACGAAATTGGAACCTTTCAGGACTTATTTTCAATATAAAAGGATGGTTTTACAACTCCCGTAGTTTCTCACAAAATTGTAATGCTTATGTTTGCAGGTACCCAATACAAGTTTCAAGCACAACATTTCTTGACAAAGTGGTGCTGAATGCAATAAAATTGTATTCGTTTAGTGCCCAGATAAAACTTCTTTTTTTGACACAAACACTGTCACATTGATTACCTATGACAGGACTGGTAGAATTAGCTGGTCTATTAAATATTGCTTAGTGTTGTGCTACCTTTATTGACTGCTCCTTCCAGTTCGTAAGTACCGGCAATGTCTTCGGAATCCTCCGGCTTGCAGTTTGCCCGAAACCATACGGAAACGCTGTGGACAGCCGTGGAAAAAATGGCGACGACAACGAAAAGTCCAAGAATAATTCTAGGATGAAAAATAACGAACGATGAACAGATAAACGAGTAATCGAACATAAAATACAAACACAACTACTGTTTTAATGGTGTTTTCACTATCTCGTTTACAATCGACTGCCTTGGTGCAACAAGCCAATCTTCTGCTATGATCGAAATATATCATGAGTGACCGTTAGATATAATTATATATATTCTATCTTAAAGCGAGTTGTTTTAAAATATATCTATACCGAGCGAATCGAACGAGGTGTAAGATGAATGGTACTTAACGGACATGAGTATATTATTATGTTTCTTACGTATCCTTAAAAAACCCAGGTTTAAACGAAACGAAATTGTTCTACACATTCGGAATTGTACGTCATAGAACAATCAATTTCGTAATATCACAAGGCTACAAATATAACATGAAAAAGCGCAATATCACCATCAAGGGTGAATGGTGCAGGGTTCGTCAACATAAAACTCTAGCTATTTATCACTTTCAGTATTGACACACAAACAAAACCTCAACCCCCCAAAAACAAAATCAACAAAAAACCAAACAACAAACAAACACCAAATACAAAAAAAACAAAACAAAAAACAAAACAAAAAAACCCCACTAAAAAAAACGAACGACAACAAACAGCAACGAATAATATTGTAATATAGCCGCAGACTACATCTGTGTTTGTACTCGACAACAACAACCGCCAGATATAGGCGCAGACCCTAGTTTCAACCCGTGAAAATTGACTCTAAGTTTGATTAACTACAAACCTACAACACATCTGGATAAAGTTAGAGCTTGTCTAGATAACCATTACTTCTCAGACGAACGTGCGTTTTTAGAATTTATAAAAAATACATTTCTGAATATTACAAAAACCTAGATGACCAGAACCACTCCAGGTGTACGCAAATGATTATTTTAAATAACAAAATGTAAATACTTGTAATTTCAATTATCAAGAACATCTGTAATAGTTAACAATACGCTGTAGTGAAGAGGAAGAGCGTTCATGAACCTTGATTGGATATAAGCACGAATATAACCGACGTCAGGGTGTGATAATCTATCTTTCATTGAGATTAATGTGAAAATGCGTTTTCCCTACATTTTGCATCTTTTAAGAGTAGGGGCGGGACGTAGCCCAGTGGTACAGCGCTCGCTCGATGCACGGTCGGTGTGAGATCGATCCCCGTCGGTGGCCCCATTGCGCTATTTCTCATTCTGGCCAGTGCACCACGACTGGTATATCAAAGACCGTGGTATGTACTTCCCTGTCTGTGGGATGGTGCATATAAAAGATCCCTTGCTGCTAATCGAAAACAGTAGCCCATGAAGTGGCGACAGCGGGATTCCTCTCTCAATATCTGTTTGGTCCTTAACCATATGTCTGACGGCATATAACCGTAAATAAAAAGGTTATTATATGGGAAGTGAAAAATGCGTTTTCCAAGTATATGGTAAAAACATAGTGAACGCATATTTCACGAAAATGTGAAAAATGCGTTCGAATTCTATTAAAAATGCGACCGGATTCTTCACACGTGTGAAAAATGTGTTTTGTGAAAAATGAGGTCCAACATAGGCTGGACGTGTCTGGAAGCCGAGACTAGATATTACCTCCCAGTAATGTCGTATGTACGAACAATTTAATGCGTATTTTAGGCTGTTGTTAAAAAGGCTCTGTTACAAACATCTTACAACGGCAGCAAACTCAGGACTGTCCCTTTAAACACATTTTGTTGTATACAATAGCAGTGTCTGTATATCAAATGTGTTGCCAGTCGTCCTACTGTTGTCCTAGTGCGTAAAACTTTAGTTTGTTTCCTAATATATACATCCTTCCCCCCTTATATACGTAATTATTTTAAAGTGAAATCCAATTTGGGCTCCTAAAAACATTAAGACGATCATACACACATTACGTACACAGATAGCGGTATTCGAAACAAGAAAATCTATCTACTATGTATATTAATCATTAAAAAGGCTCTACCAGTCGAAAACATTTTACAATGGCAGCCAGTCGAGAACTTTCTCTAAAGCCGTCAGTTGTCACCATGGTGATCACTGGTCCCCAATGAGAGAAAAAGCTACGACCCTGGAAACAATGCATTCATGGTACACAGGTAGGCATACAAATGTGTTTATTAAGTCTGACTTTAAATAATGTATAGAAGAGCTGAAAGCGCTGTTATCAAGTTACTGTCCCAGGTGAACTAAATCGCGGTGCTGAGTCGATTTACAAACTACGTTACACGCCCAGGGCCGTACCTAACAGTGGTGGGGCAACCTCCCCCTAAAAATACGAAAACATGCCCCGTTAAGAGCATAGCTACCGTATGTAGGTAAGGTGATCTTAGCGCTAAGATAGCTTCCTAAAACGGGGCCTTGGTCGCCAATGCCATACCATTCGATAAAAAATCGATCATACATACTGTGACGGACATGTGAACCTGAGATTGACTTGTCTGGGGTTTTTTTTAATATGTAAGAAATGTAATACTACATTTGTGTCCGTTAGATACCATCTATCTTACAACTCATTATTTAAAACCGTATCAAACTCGGTTTAGCTCGTTAGATACGTTTCAAAACGACTTGTTGTAAGATAAATGGTATCTAACGGCCGCTCATGTGGTATTCTCTATATCCAAAATAATAAAAATGGCAGCCATTTTTTTAATTTTAGAAGTGGGTTTATATTCAGTATTGTTTAATATATGTTAAACTATATCTGTATACCAAATTTAGTGCTTTTATAACTGATCTGCATTATTTCCACCATAGATAAAAGTTAGTTTTGCTTAACGACACCACTAGAGCACAATAATGTGTCAATCATCGGCTATTGCATGTCAAACATATGGTAGGTTTTGACTTGTAACCTTAGAGGGAAATTCGCTACATTTTTCCATTAGCAGCAAGGGATTTTTTATAGGCAGGGCAGCACATACCACGGTCTTTGATGTGCCAGTTGTGGTGCAATGGCTAATACGGGAAAAAATCAAATTTTATCCCACAACGTAAGTACTTCAGACGGGCGCTTTCCTAACTGAGACAGATCCCGCATTCATGAAGTAGACAAATTACAACAAAATGAATAAATTGTGACCGCATTTTTTAGTGACTTTTCACTACCTGAACATTTAAATCTCTCAAAATATGTGTCAGATACTATATAATGTTGTAAAGTTGTTTCTGTACTTACTTAATGTATTACATTTGCATATGTGACATACATCTATGATACGATTAAAAAAGCAGCCGAACTAAGAAAAGGAGGAGGAAATGACGCACTCAACACATTTTATTTACGGTTATATGGCGTCAGACATATGGTTAAGGACCACGCAGATATAGAAAGGAAACCCGCTGTCGCCACTTCATGGGCTACTCTTTTCGATTAGCAGCAAAGGCTCTTTTATATGCACCATCCCACAGACAGGATAACACATACCACGACCTTTGATATACCAGCCGTGGTGCACTGGCTGGAGCGAGAACTAAGAAAAGAGACTTTAAAGTTGAGATTTTACATTGAATATTATGGAAATCAAAATTGTAAAGCAAAAAGTTTGGCCATTTCAGTATGTTGTTTGTGTTTGGCGGTAGTGAAAAGATAATATTTATGACGAAAATTAAAATTTACTTTTTTCTTCAAATTGTTTACCCCTTTGTTTACCTCTGGTGACTCCCCACTTTTCAAAATTGACCTCCACTGGAACACATAATTCTACATGGAATAACCACAGTGGTCGCTTTGACTGTCTCGGGTAGAATGGAATCTTAAACATGTGGATAACTTATTATTGACTTAGTAGTCCTCTCTGAGAATATATAAATGTCAAAATTACCCAATGTTTAACATCCGATAGCCGATGATTAATAAATCAATGTGCTCTAGTTGTATCGTTAAACAAAATAAACTTTAACTTTGTATTGTTTCATTATTTTATTTTTTCGAGTGACATTGCCATGATGATGAGATGGAAACATTTAGAAAAAATTAGTAAATTTAACTTGAAACAAAGGGTCAGAAACCCATTTACACCAGTTACACTTGTGATCGCACCCCGTCGTTCTTTCACCTTTGAATGACTATGGGTCTGTGGGGGTAATATAAAAGTGGTATTTACGCAGTAGCGAGAGCGGATCCGTCATCAGCCATGTGGTGGTCTTCAACGCAGAACACTTTATATACGTGTGCACTGAGATTCAGCTGGGCCAGAGGTCCTGAAATGAGAACACTTTATATACATGTTCACTGAGATTCAGCTAGGACAGAGGTCCTGAAATGAGAACACTTTATATACGTGTGCACTGCGATTCAGCTGGGCCAGAGGTCCTGAAATGAGAACACTTTATATACACGTGCACTGAGATTCAGCTGGGCCAGAGGTCCTGAAATGAGAACATTTATATACATGTTCACTGAGATTCAGCTGGGCCAGAGGTCCTGAAATGAGAACACTTTATATACATGTTCACTGAGATTCAGCTGTGCCAGAGGTCCTGAAATGAGAACACTTTATATTCATGTTCACTGAGATTCAGCTGTGCCAGAGGTCCTGAAATGAGAACACTTTATATACACGTGCACTGAGATTCAGCTGGGACAGAGGTCCTGCAATGAGAACACTTTATATACAGGTTCACTGAGATTCAGCTGGGACAGAGGTCCTGAAATGAGAACACTTTATATACACGTGCACTGAGAATCAGCTGGGACAGAGGTCCTGAAATGAGAACACTTTATATACATGTTCACCGAGATTCCAAGTCCACTTCACTTGGCGTATTTTATATACTGTGTACATACATTGTATGTGTGTACATACATACATACATATATATATATATATATATATATATATATATATATATATATATATATATATATATATATATATATATATCGTCGTTGAACTAAGTCAAACTCGTATCTGAATTTGTTTATGTTTTACAGGAGACGAAAAAAACTGTTTTGGTACAAGCTGATTCAGTGTAACAAATGGTTCTTAAGATCTATAACTTTATGAATAAAGTCATTTTAAACTGATGAATAATTTTATCAATAACTGAATCTGAATTACAGAAATGTCATTTACAAGTACTTCACTGTGAAAATCTGAATTAAACTTTACTTTCTAGTTTTTCATATTAATAATTTCTTCATTTGGTATGACCAGTATACCTAGATTGTTTTTCAAATTACCCTGATACTTAAATCTAGCCATGTAAGGTGTATCATATTATAAACACTGCCAATCTCAATTGTGTCCTGGGCCCTGTTCCACCACACAATCTTAGTGCTAAGATCACCTAAAGTGAATAACTATATTATGTATTTGAGGTGATCTTAACGCTAAGATCGCTTCATGGAACGAGGCCCTGAATCAGTTAACGTACTTGCCATGTGTACTTGTACTCATTTTTAACTGTTAAACCGCGCACATGGCCAGGTGCCCTTTGCTGGACCAGAAATTCCTCATTAAAATTAATAAAATAAACATGTCTTGCCCAATCAGTCAGGGACCAACAGCATAACGGTTGTTCAATTTATCTGACTGTTAATCTACTGTTGGTAAAAAATTGAAAGTGACCTGCAGGTACGTATGCAGGACATTGTACAGGGGCGGGGGCCTAGACTGTGGTAAGCAATGTTTAGAGAACACTTCTCCGGACAATAGTTTGTTTTTAAATCACTTAAATCAGGAGCAGTTCAACAAAGCCTCTTCTCCACCCCCACCCCACAAACTTTCTTGACAAGGCTGCAACATGTAAGGGTCAAATTTTAAAACTG